>NC_045446.1:99027874-99327874 GCF_002776525.5 Piliocolobus tephrosceles
TTCATTCATGATTTGGCTCTCTGTTTGTCTGTTACAGGTATATAAGAATGCTTGTGATTTTTGCACATTGATTTTATATCCGGAGACTTTGCTAAAGTTTCTTATCAGCTTAAGGAGATTTTGAGCTGAGACAATGGGGTTTTCTAAATATACAATCATGTCATCTGCAAACAGGGACAATTTGACTTCTTCTTTTCCTAAGTGATTACCCTTTATTTCTTTCTCTTGCCTGATTTCCCTAGCCAGAACTTCCAACACTATGTTGAATAGGAGTGGTGAGAGAGGGCATCCCTGTCTTTTGCCAGTTTTCAAAGGGAATGCTTCCAGTTTTTGCCCATTCAGTATGATATTGGCTGTGGGTTTGTCATAAATAGCTCTTATTATTTTGAGATACATCCCATCAATACCGAATTTATTGAGAGTTTTTAGCATGAAGAGCTGTTGAATTTTGTCAGAGGCCTTTTCTGCATGTATTGAGATAATCATGTGGTTTTTGTCTTTGGTTCTGTTTATATGTTGGATTACTTTTATTGATTTGTGTATGTTGAACCAGCCTTGCAACCCAGGGATGAAGCCCACTTGATCATGGTGGATAAGCTTTTTGATGTGCTGCTGGATTCGGTTTGCCAGTATTTTATTGAGGATTTTTGCATTGATGTTCATCAGGGATATTGGTCTAGAATTCTCTTTTTTTTGGTAGTATCTCTGTCAGGCTTTGGTATCAGGATGATGTTGGCCTTGTAAAATGAGTTAGGGAGGATTCCCTCTTTTTCTATTGATTGGAATAGTTTCAGAAGGAATGGTACCAGCTCCGCCTTGTAACTCTGGTAGAATTCAGCTGTGAATCCATCTGGTCCTGGACTTTTTTTGGTTGGAAGGCTATTAATTATTGCCTGAATTTCAGAGCCTGCTATTGGTCTATTCAGGGATTCAACTTCTTCCTGGTTTAGTCTTGGGAGAGTGTAAGTGTCCAGGAAATTAACCATTTCTTCTAGATTTTCTAGTTTATTTGCATAGAGGTGTTTATAGTATTGTCTGATGGTAGTTTGTATTTCTGTGGGGTCGGTGGTGATATCCCCTTTATCATTTTTTATTGCATCTATTTGATTCTTCTCTCTTTTCTTATTAGTCTTGATAGCAGTCTATGAATTTTGTTAGTCTTTTCAAAAAAGCAGCTCCTGGATTCATTGATTTTTTGAAGGGTTTTTTGTGTCTGTATCTCCTTCATTTCTGCTCTGATCTTAGTTATTTCTTGCCTTCTGCTAGCTTTTGAATGTGTTTGCTCTTGCTTCTCTAGTTCTTTTAATTGTGATGTTAGGGTGTTAATTTTAGATCTTTCCTGCTTTCTCTTTGGGCATTTAGTGCTATAAATTTCCCTCTACACACTGCTTTAAATGTGTCCCAGAGATTCTGGTATGTTGTATCTTTGTTCTGATTGGTTTCAAAGAACATCTTTATTTCTGCCTTCATTTCGTTATGTACCCAGCAGTCATTCAGGAGCAGGTTGTTCAATTTCCAAGTAGTTGAGTGGTTTTGATTGAATTTCTTAGTCCTGAGTTCTAGTTTGATTGCACTGTGGTCTGAGAGACAATTTGTTATAATTTCTGTTCTTGTACATTTGCTGAGGAATGCTTTACTTCCAATTATGTGGTCAGTTTTGGAGTAAGTGTGATGTGGTGCTGAGAAGAATGTATATTCTGTTGCTATGGGGTGGAGAGTTCTGTAGATGTCTATTAGGTCCACTTGGTGCAGAGCTGAGTTCAATTCCTGGATATCCTTGTTAACTTTCTGTCTCATTGATCTGTCTAATGTTGACAGTGGGGTGTTAAAGTCTCCCATTATTATTGTATGGGAGTCTAAGTCTCTTTGTAAGTCTCTAAGGACTTGCTTTATGAATCTGGGTGCTCCTGTATTGGGTGCATATATATTTAGGATAGTTAGCTCTTCCTGATGAATTGATCCCTTTACCATTATGTAATGGCCTTCTTTGTCTCTTTTGATCTTTGATGGTTTAAAGTCTGTTTTATCAGAGACTAGGATTGCAACCCCTGCTTTTTTCTGGTTTCCTTTTGCTTGGTAGATCTTCCTCCATCCCTTTATTTTGAGCCTGTGTACGTCTCTGCATGTGAGATGGGTCTCCTGAATACAGCACACTGATGGGTCTTGAGTCTTTATCCAATTTGCCAGTCTGTGTCTTTTAATTGGACCATTTAGTCCATTTACATTTAAGGTTAATATTGTTATGTGTGAACTTGATCCTGTCATCATGATATTAGCTGGTTATTTTGCTTGTTAGTTGATGCAGTTCTTCCTAGCATTGATGGACTTTACATTTTGACATATTTTCGCAATGGCTGGTACCTGTTGTTCCTTTCCATGTTTAGTGCTTCCTTCAGGATCTCTTGTAGGGCAGGCCTGGTGGTGACAAAATCTCTAAGCATTTGATTGTCTGTAAAGGATTTTATTTCTCCTTCACTTATGAAACTTAGTTTGGCTGGATATGAAATTCTGGGTTTAAAATTCTTTAAGAACGTTGAATATTGGCCCCCACTCTCTTCTGGCTTGTAGAGTTTCTGCCGAGAGATCTGCTGTTAGTCTGATGGGCTTCCCTTTGTGTATAACCTGACCTTTCCCTCTGGCTGCCCTTAAGATTTTTTACTTCCTTTCAACTTTGGTGAATCTGACAATTATATGTCTTGAAGTTGCTCTTCTCGAGGAGTATCTTTGTGGCATTCTCTTTATTTCCTGAATTTGAATGTTGGCCTGCCTTACTAGGTTGGGGAAGTTCTCCTGGATGATATCCTGCAGAGTGTTTTCCAACTTGGTTTCATTTTCCCCCATCACTTTCAGGCACCCCAGTCAGATGTAGATTTGGTCTTTTCACATAATCCCATATTTCTTGGAGGCTTTATTCATTTCTTTTTACTCTTTTTTCTCTACACTTCTCGCTTCATTTCATTCATTTGATCTTCAGTCGCTGATACTCTTTCTTCCAGTTGATCGAGTGGGTTACTGAAGCTTGTGCATTTGTGACGTAGTTCTCATGGTTTTCATCTCTATCAGTTCTTTTAAGGTCTTCTCTGCATTGATTATTCTGGTTATCCATTCATCCATTCTTTTTTCAAGGTTTTTAGTTTCTTTGCACTGGTTAAGTAGTTCCTCGTTTAGCTCTGAGATGTTTGACTGAGTGAAGCCTTCTTCTCTCAACTCATCAAAGCCATTCTCTGTCCAGCTTTGTTCTGTTGCTGACAATGAGCTGCATTCCTTTGGATGGGGAGATGTGCTCTGAGTTTTTGAATTTCCAGCTTTTCTGCACTGCTTTTTCCCCATCTTTGTTGTTTTATCTGCTTTTGGTCTTTGATGATGGTGATGTACTGATGGGGTTTTGGTGTGGGTGTCCTTCCTGTTTGTTAGTTTTCCTTCTAACAGTCAGGACCCTCAGCTGTAGGTCTGTTGGAGTTTGCTTGAGGTCCACTCTAGACCCTGTTTGCCTGGGTATCAGCAGCGGAGGCTGCGGAAGATAGAATATTGCTGAACAGCGAGTGTTGCTGTCTGATTCTTGCTCTGGAAGCTTCGTCTCAGGGGTGTACCCCACTGTGTGAGGTGTCAGTGTGCACCTAGTGGGGGATGTCTCCCAGTTAGGCTACTCAGGGGTCAGAGACACACTTGAGCAGGCAGTCTGTATGTTCTCAGATCTCAGCCTCCATGCTGGGAGATCCACTGCTCTCTTCAAAGCTCTGCCGAGGTTTCTGCTGCTTTTTGTTTAGCTCTGCCCTGTCCCCAGAGGAGGAGTCTACAGAGGCAGGCTGGCCTCCTTGAGCTGTGGTAAGCTCCACCCAATTCGAGCTTCCCTGGGCTTTGTTTACCTACTTAAGCCTCAGCAATGGTGGGCGCCCCTCCCCCAGCCTGGCTGCTGCCTTGCAGTTAGATCTCAGACTGCTGTGCTGGCAATGAGGGAGGCTTCGTGGGTGTGGGACCCTCTGGGCCAAGTGTGGGATATAATCTGCTGGTGTGCCGTTTGCTAAGACCCTTGGTAAAGCGCAGTATTAGGGTGGGAGTTACCTGATTTTCCAGGTGTTGTGTGTCTCAATTTCCTTTGACTAGGAAAAGGAATTCCCTTCCCCTTTGCACTTCCCAGGTGTGGCGATGCCCTGCCTTGGTTCAGCTCTTGCTGGTCGGGCTGCACCCGCAGACCAGCACCAACTGTCTGACACACCCCAGTGAGATGAACCTGGTACCTCAGTTGAAAATGCAGAAATCACCCGTCTTCTGTGTCACTCATGCTGGAGCTGGAGGCTGGAGCTCTTCCTATTCGGCCATCTTAGGTGCGCCCTCTTTTTTTTTTTTTTTTTTTTTTTGACACAGAGTCTCACTCTGTTGCCCAGGCTGGAGGCAGTGGCGCGATCTTGGCTCACTGCAACCTCTGCCTCCTGGCTTCATGCCCTTCTCCTGTCTCAGCCTTCTGAGTAGCTGGGACTACAGGTGACTGCCACCACACCCAGATAATTTTTTGTATTTTTAGTAGAGACGGGTTTTCACCGTGTTGGTCAGGATGGTCTCGATCTCCTGACCTCATGATCCGCCTGCCTCGGCCTCCCAAAGTGCTGGGATTACAGGCGTGAGCCACTGTGCCTGGCCCTGGATTTTCTCTCTTCTTTTCTCAGTTATTCTTGCTAATGGTCTATCAGTTTTATTTATCTTTTCAAAGAACCAGCTTTTTGTTTCATTTATCTTTTGTGTTGTTTTCTGTTGTTTCAATTTCATTTAGTTCTGCTCTGATCTTGGTTATTTCCATTCTTCTGCTGGGTTTGTTCTTGTTTCTCTAGTTCCTTGAGGTGTGACCCCAGAATGTCAGTTTGTGCTCCTTCAGACTTTTTGATGTAGGCGTTTAGGGCTATGAGCTTTCCCCTTAGCACTGCCTTTGCTGTATCCCGGAGGTTTCGATAGGTTGTGTCATTATTGTCATTAAGTTTGGAGAATTTTTTAATTTCCATCTCGATTTCATTTTTAACCCAGTGCTCATTCAGGGGCAGGTTATTTAATTTCCATGTATTTGCATGGTTTTGAAGGTTCCTTTTGGAGTTGATTTCCAGTTTTATTCCACTGTGGTCTGAGAGAGTGCTTGATATAATTTCAGTTTTCTTAAATTTGTTGAGGCTTGTTTTATGGCCTATCATATGGTCTGTCTTGGAGAAAGTTCCATGCACCATTAAATAGACTGTATATTCTGTGGTTGTTGGATGGAATGTTCTGTATATATCTGCTAAGTCCATTTGTGCCAAAATATAGTTTAAATCCATCGTTTCTTTGTTGACTTTCTGTCTTCATGACCTGTCTAGTTCTGTCAGTGGAGTATTGAAGTGCCCCACTATTACTGTGTTGCTGTCTATCTTGTTTCTTAGGTCTATTAGTAATTGTTTTATAAATTTGGGAGCTCCAGTGTTAGGTGCATATATGTTTAGGATTGTGATATTTTCCTGTTAGACGAGGCCTTTTACCATTTATATAATGTCCCTTCTGGTGTCTTTTAACTGCTGTTGCTTTAAAGTTTGTTTTGTCTGATATAAGACTAGCTAATGCTGCTTGCTTTTGATATCCGTTTGCATGTAATGCCTTTTTCTATCCCTTTGAGTCCTTATGTGTCAGATGAGTCTCGCGAAGGTAGCAAATAGTTGGTTGGTGAGTTCTTACCCATGTCGTGGGTCTGTATCTTTTAAGTGGAGCATAGGCCACTTACATTCAGTGTTAGTATTGAGATGTCAGGTACCGTTGCATTCATCATGCTATTTGTTGCCTGTGCACTTTTTTTTTTTTTTTTTAGCTTTTTAAATTGTGTTTTTGTTTTGTAGGTTCTGTGTGATTTATGCTTTAAAGGGGTTCTGTTTTGATGTGTTTCCAGGATTTGTTTAGAGATTTAGATTGTTTTAGCATTTGTTATAGTGGTGACTTAGTAATGGCGCATTTTCTCAGCATTTGGTTGTCTGATAAAGACTATCTTTCCTCCATATATGGTGCTTAGTTTTGCTGGATACAAAATTCTTGGCTGATAATTGTTTTGTTTGAGGAAGCTGAAGGTAGGGCCCCAATCCCTTCTAGCTTGTAGGGTTTCTGCTGCGAAATCTGCTGTTAATACAATAGGTTTTCCATTATAGGTTACCTGGTGCTTCTGTCTTACAGCTCTTAAGATTCTTTCCTTCATCTGAACTTTGGATAACCTAATGACAATGTGCCTAGGTGACTATGTATTTGTGATGAATTTCCCAGGTTTTCTTTGTCCTTCTTGTGTTTGGATATCTAGATCTCTAGCAAGGCTGGGGAAGTTTTCCTTGATTATTTCCCAGATATGCTTTTCAAACTCTTAGATTTCTCCTTTTCCTCAGGAACACCGATTACTTTTAGGTTTGGTTGTTTAACATAATCCCAGACTTCTTGGAGTCTTTGTTCATATTTTCTTATTCTTTTTTCTTTGTCTTTGTTGTATTGGGTTAATTCTAAGACCTTGTCTTCGAGCTCTGAATTTCTTTCTTCTACTTTCAATTCCATTGCTGAGACTTTCCAGAGCATTTTGCATTTCTGTAAGTGTGTCCAATGTTTCCTGAAGTTTTGTTTTTTCTTTATGCTATCTATGTCCTTGAATATTTCTCCCTTTACTTATTGTATTGGTTTTTTGGATTTCCTTGCATTGGGCCTCACCTTTCTCTGGTGCTTCTCTGATTAGCTTAATAACTAACCTCCTGAATTCTTTTTCGGGTAAATCGGATTTCTTCTTGGTTTGGATCCGTTGCTGGTGAACTAGTGTTATTTTTGGGGGGTGTTAAAGAGCCTTATTTTTTCATATTACCAGAGTTCATTTTCCAGTTTCTTCTCATTTGGGTTGTCTCTGTCAGGGCGAAGGTCTAGGGCTGAAGGCTGTTGCTCAGATTCTTTTGTCCCACAGGGCATTCTCTTTATATAGTACTCTCTACCTTTTCCTATGGATGTGACTTCCGACGAGCTGAACTGCAGTGATTGTTGTCTCTCTTCTGGGTCTAGCTACCCAGCAAGTCTACTTAACTCTGGGCTGTTACTGGGGGTTGTCTACACAGAGTCCTGTGATGTGAACCATTTATGGGTCTCTCAGTCATGAATACCAGTGCCTATTTTGGTGGGGATGGCAGCGGGGTGCAGTGGACTCCATGAGGGTTCTTAGCCTTGGTAGTTTAAAGCTCTTTTTTTGTGCTGGTTGACCTCCTGCTGGGAGGTGGCAGTTTCCAGAGAGCATCAGCTGTGGTAGTACGGAGAGGAATCGGCAGTGGGAAAGGCCCTAGAACTCCCAAGATTATATGCCCTTTGTCTTCAGCTACCAGCATAGGAGAGAAGGACCATCAGGTTGGGGCAGGCCTAGGCATGTCTGATCTCAGACTCTTCTTGGGCATGTCTTGCTGCAATAGCTGTGGGGAATGGGGGTGAGGTTCCCAGGTCAATGGAGTTGTGTACCCAGAAGGATTATGGCTGCCTCTGCTGAGTCGTGCAGGTTGTCAGGGAAGTGAATAAAAGCTGGCAGTTGCAGGCCTCACCCAGCTCCCCTGTAAACTGAAGGGCTGGTCTCATTCCCATTGTGCCCCTCTTAACAACCCTGAGTCTGTTTCCAGGCAGTGGGCAAGCTGGGCTTGATAACTTGCTTGAGGCTACCTGCCTCCAAGCTGGGAATGAAAAGGGCTTGGTTCTTCTCCTACCTGTGGAGTTTGCACACCAGATTTGTGCCCTCCCCCAAGTTCTGGTCTGGAGGCTTCTCACCCTGTTCAAATTGTTGCAAAGTTCAGCTACAGATTTCCTATTTTCTCCCTCGCTCCTCTGACCACCCTCCTGATAGATCCCTGTGGTGCCATGTAGGAATGGCCTGCTTAGGGGGCCCAGCGGGCTCCCAGGACCCTTCTGCTGCTTCCTCTGTCCTTGTATTTTGCTTGACTCTCTAAATTGACTCAGCTCCAGGTAAGGTCAGAAACTTTTCCTGCAAACAGACCTTCAGTTTCTCCGGTGAGGGTGGGTGTTCGGGAGTGGAGGATCTCCCTTTCCCACTTCCATGGTTGGGGCACTCACAGTATTTGGGGTGTCTTCCAGGCCCTACAGGAGCAGTCCACTTCCTCCAAAGGGGCTGTGGGTCCTGTCAGGAATGCTGGTCTTTAATGACTTTTAAATATTTATTGGCATTTTGTGACTTGTATGTTTAAGTCTTTTATCCTTTTTATTTTGGGAGGTAAGGGGAAGATGGGACAATATTACTATTTTCTTATCAAATGTATATGGGTTTTAGAGATATCACCACTTGGTTATATTTAATGTAAGCATTTGTATATAGTTTTTTGATTACCTTTCAAGTAGATTTATCTAACCTACAGACATTTAGATTACAAATGCTCAAATCTTCAAAACAAGAGTCTGGACCTTTAAAAAATTACCGTAATAGAGCACATGATAAAATCCACTTATATTTGTATTGAATTTATAAAGTGCAATTGTTTAGCTTTAGCAGCTTCCTTGGAGGCAGCCTACCATAAATGCAGACAAAAGGAAAGACCAAACACACAAGGGAAAACTTCATAAGGATAGAAGTAAATCTACCTTATGAATTTTTAGACTCTCTTTTCTATGTATTCACTTAAAATTTCTTCCGTACAACTAATCCTAAATATCTCACTATAATTGATATTATGTAACCTGTGTGCCTTTCCCAACAGATGTAAACCTCTTATTCATTTTGGAAACTTCTGACAACTAAGTATCTGTCACAAATGTGCCACTGAGTAAAGGTCTAACAAATTAATTAATACACTAGTCCTCTTTTACCTATAGTTTTACCTTCTGTGGTTTCAGTTACCTGTAGTCAACCATGGTACAAATACATTAAATGAAAAATTCCAGAAACAAACAACTGATAATTTTAAAATTATACACTGTTATGGGTAACATGATGAAATCTCACCCCGTTCCACTGCATTCCTTCTTCATCACAAGAGTGAGTACAGTACAATAAGATATTTTGAGAGAGAATGAGAGACCATGTTCATATGACTTTTATTACAGTACATTGTTGTAATTGTTCTACTTATTATTTGCTATTGTTAATCTTTTGCTGTGCCTAATTTATAAATTTAACTTTATCAAAAGTATGTATATGTAAGAAAAAACATAGTATATGTAGGATTTGTACTATCTGTGGTTTCAGGTACCCATGGTGGGTGGGTCTCAGAATGTATCTTTTGTGGATAAGGAGGAACCGCTATAAATAAATGTATGACTAAACAACCATAAAATAAAATTAAATACAGACATTTAATATTTTTATGGTATTAAATCTGCCAATATTTTAAAATTTTTTGGATTTATTTTACACCTGGAATGTCTTCCTTACTTAAAGAACAGACAAATGTTCAACTACATTTCCTTCTGTTTTCTATGGTTTCATTTTAGCATCTAACTTCTTAACCCATCTTGAATTTATTTGGATAAAATGACATGAAAATTGAATAGATTATTTCTCAAATAGCTAAAAAAAAAAAAAGGTATTAACAATGTTTATTGAGTGCTTCTAGCTTTTCTCCCTGAGTTGTGATTATATATTAAAAATCTATGCAATAGTTACTATGTCCTGGTTATATACATCATTTTATTGATTTTTCCATTGATTTTCATATCAATTTCATACTGATTAGCTTCATACGGTTTTACTATCTAGTGAGGTTATTACTCTTCTTTTTTCATTTTCTTAAGCTATTCCAGATGAACTTTGGAATCAATTTTCAAGGTATTTTAAAGCACAGTTGGGATTTTGATTGAAACACATTAAATCTGACAATTAACTTGGAGAGAATTGACACTCCTTAGTAGTGTTTTCATTCAGCAACCTGGCTTGTCTACTTATTTAAGTTTCTTGTATACCTGTCAATAGTTTCGTAGATTTTCCCCCACATGAGTATAACCCCGACTTTACTTAATATCTCCCTTTTCCTTAGAAGTCTAAATATATTCTCTCTCAGATTTCAATTCTACAATTTATGAAATGTTGAGGCCTTCTCTAAAATACTTTTATTTGGCATCGTATGTGTTTTTATAGTTATCTCTGGCTCTGGATCATTTTACCATCTTACTCTGTCTACTCCTATTCTATTTCACATTGACCTGGCTATGGACTTTGGTCTTATTTCCCCTTTGCACAGACATATACATACACACATAAATTCATGCGCTTACTTACTCATACAACCTTTCTCTCAAAAGGTATCTTAAATTCAAGAGACTTGGCTGAAAGACTGAAGGGATGTGAAATTGAATCTTAAACATCTAGGTTGTTTAAAAAATAACCAACAATATGCTTTGGCTATCCTGCCTTGTTTATCAGACATTTCCAATCCCCAAGTGCCTATTTATTATGCAGAACTATCAAAGTAACTTCCCTTACCCTCACGGTTTTTCTTTTCTCTGAAGTGGCTCATGTAGACATTTTCTTGAATAAAGATATTCTGTCCCTAATCTGAGGCCAGATACAGAAATGACATCCCCAGCAATATAGGTTTTTACATTTCTTGTTGGGCTTATTTCCATGTATTTTACCTCTTTATTGTTAAGAATGAACATTTTTGTCTTCTTTTAACAAACTGCTGATAATATAAATGAAAGTTTTAAAATTGTATGTTTATTTTATATCCTGAGATTTGTAATTAATACACTTTCCTATTTCATAATAACTGGATACCTCCGATTTTTGTTTTGAGTCATATTGTAAAATATGGGCTCTCTCTCTGTGTGTGTGTGTGTGTGTGTGTGTCTGTGTGTGTGTTACCATGCTTCTTTTGTATCAAAGATTCTCTAACATTTGTCCTATTGAGGGAAAAGTTGGTGGTTACAGATTGTAGGGAATGGCTATAAAATTAAGTCCTGTAAGTACTCTCCTGTAGTCTCAAGGTATTACTTAAAATGTTCATTTTGAAAGCCTCTTTCTGGTGAAAAGAGTTCATAATGGGGGTTTCATTATGAACTTTTATTCTTTAATAAGCTTTTATTCTTTTTTTTTTTTTTTTCTGCTGGGTTTCAAGCACCTGTAAGCCATCCATCAGTCTTCCAAAGAAACGATCTTAAGCATTTATTCCTTCTGTTCAGAGCAGTGTTTCTCTAGAGACAGCGCCATCATTTCTCACCATACATCCGGTGGAATGGGAGTTACAACACATACCTCTTACATGTTCCCTGACCTTGTGATAATTCCCTGTCTTAACAATGGCTAAATTTTATGAATAGTAATTAAAAGTGTTAAATTGTATTTTCTTGTTTCTCACTACAGTCTAGCATTAATAGTTAAAATATAAAGCTTAAAAACTAGTTTAAGAGCCCCTTCTTTATGCAGTTGGCATTATGAATCAAATATCTCACTGAGGATAAATAGAAAAGCTGAGAAAAAAATTTTTAAAAGTCTACTTAAAGTAATGAGTAAACTAACAGGGCAGTGAGGAATTACTGTACCAAGAACTGGAAAATGTCAAATCTATTTGAAGCTATTTTTTCCCCTAGAGGCATCTACTAATTTCTGAGGTGCTTGCTAATAGTCTGAAAAGCTGGTCAGAAGTTTTGGAAGCCTTGTGAGGCTGGAGGCTCAGACATTGGAGTGCACAGACTGCCAACGTGTAAGGGCCTAGTGAACACCTCTTGTTTGGCATTAAACTGGAAAGGCTAACATCTATACATAAGGGTGAATAGACTAACTAGAAGTAAATAGGTTTGCAGAAGTAAATAGGTGTTCAGATTTTAATTATCTCAATGCATGAAACTGCTAGAAACAGAAATCTTCTTTGAGAAAAGAAAACATCCTAGACCTTCATATTTCTACTTTTTTAAAAAAAGATATAATGTGCAGTACATAACTAAAAATAACTAGGAGCGTGAGATAAAGCAAAGTGAGCAAAACTCAGGAGAAGCCACAGGCAAAAGAAACCATGCAGGGATTCCTGATGTTTGAATTAACATATAGTCAAACATTAAGATAAACATGCTTACTATATTCAAAGAAATAGAAGACAAAACTAAAAATCCTGGCAAATATATAGAAAGTATAAAAAGAAATAGCAGATTATAAAAGAAAGCTAAATAGAAATTCTAGAGCTGAAAAATACATAAGCTGAAATTAAGAACTCAATGGATAGGTTTAACAGTCTATTGGACATATCTGAAAAACATAATAGAATGTAAGATAGATTAGTATAGCTATCCAGAATGACTCATTGAGAGGTAAAAGCATGGAAAACACAGAAGAGATGGTTAGCAACAGTGGATACAGCCAGAAATTCTAACACATAATTGGAATCTCAGACAGGAGAGGTAGAATGGAGAAAAAGCAGTATTTTAAAAGATATTTAAAATTTTCTTTTCAAAACTGATAAACATCATCAACTCATAAATGCATGAAGCACCATAAAAATCAAGAGATAACATTTAAAGAAATCTACCTCTAGAACAAATGAGAAGATTAGTGAATATCAAAGACAAAGACCAAAATTCAATGACATTTAGAGAAAAATGAACCATTTCCTTCACTTGAGTAACAGATTGACAGCTGGCATTCAACAATAAAAAATTAACCAGAAGACAACTGAAATATATTTTCAGTGTTCTGAAAAATAATTACTGACAATCAAGATATCTCTATTAATATAAAAGGTATCTATGCTCAGCAATATTATCCTTCAAGAATGAAGGGGAAAAAAATTTAAGGCAAATAAAAACTATGTGAATTCATTACTTCCAATCTCTCATTAAAGGAAATAATAAAAGAATTTTTTATAATTTTAGATTGAAGATATGTAAGAAGTATTGAAGATAACAAAAAGGGTGAGGGTGAGATAAATAAAAATAATGTTTAGCACAATAAATAACAGTATCATGTAATTTACATTAAGAGTTAGAGCACTCAAAACTATAGTATGTAAGTTGGAAGGGTGCAAAAAATTTTCTAAGGTCACTGCATTGTCCAGGAAGTGGGTAAAAATGCCAGTTAACATTAAATATGAAGCACTGATAAGTTGATATATTTCTAATTTGTAAATTAATTACTAAAATAGAAAACCACTACAAAAGTAAAAGATTAAATGATTAAAATAACCTAATAACTAGAAACCCCAATAACTAAAAAACTCCATGTCAAGAAGTTGAAAAAAAGAACGGCAAATTAAACTCAAAAGAAGTAAAAATAATAATGATAATGCCAGTAAAAATTCTAGTAGAATTTTGAGTGATAATTGAAAAGCTGATTCTTAAATTTATATGGAATTTTAAAGGTCTAAGAATAAGCACAGCGTCTTAAAGAGTGAGGTGAGATAATTTTCTTTACCAGAAGTGGAAGTGGCACCACTTACCATCACTCCTAGTGACCCACTAGTAAATTTGTTGCCTTCTGTTCCTGTGACATTATGACATTATGTTCTGCTGGCCTAGAAGTCTTAGTTTCATAGGGAGGAATGCTGCCACCAGAAGACACAACAATGATTGCATTACACTGGAAGTTAAGATTGCCACCTGGCCACTTTGGGCTCTTCCTACCTCTAAGTCAACAGGCTAAGAAGGGAGTTACAGTGTTGGCTGGGGTGATTTACCCAGACTATTAAACTGAAATCAGTCTACTACTCCACAATGGAGGTAAGGAAGAGTAAGCGTGGAATATAGCAGATCCCTTAGGGCATCTCTTGGTATTACCATGTGATTAAGGTCAATGGGGAACTACAACAACCCAATTCAGGCAGAGCTACAAAAGGCTGAAAGCCTTCAGGAATGAAAATTTGTATCACTCCACCAGGTAAAAAAACTATGACCTGCTGAAGTGCTTGCTGAAGGTAAAGGGAATACAGAATGGGTAGTAGAAGAAGATAGTCATCAATACCAGCTATGACCAGTTGCAGAAATGAGAACTGTAATTGTCATTAGTATTTCCTCCTTATTTTGTTAAGAATATGTTTGTGCATGTATATACTTATACAAGAAAATATATTCATTTTCTTTTTTTTCCTTTATCTTGTGACATAAGATTTATTAACCTTATATCAGCATTTAAGTGTTGTTAACTTTATATAATAGCATTTAGGTTGAAGATTAGTGCACTTCTGGTTGTTTGGATGATAGCTGTATTATGTTAGGTGTAATTATGACCTTATTTTTATCTTTATTTGAAGATTATGTATAATTTCAGGAGATGTGTATGGATTCAAGTTGACAAGGGGTGGACTTGTGATGGTTAATATCGAGCGTCAACTTGATTGAATTGAGGGATACAAAGTATTGTTCCTGGGCATGTCCATAAGGATGTTGACAAAGGAGATTAATATTTAAGTCAGTGGGCTGTTTGGGCAGCATTTAATCAATTGCCAGCAGAGCTAGCATAAGCAGGCAGAATTTGGAAGGACTAGGCTTGTTGAATCTTCCAGCCTTCATCTTTCTTCTGTGCAGGATGCTTCCTTCCCACAAACATCAGACTCCAAGTTCTTCAGCTTTTGGACTCTTAAACTTACACCATTTGCAAGGAGCTCTCAGGCCTCTGGCCACATCACCTTGTGATGACACGTGTCAATTCACCTTAATAAACTCGTTTGCATGTGTACATATATCCTATCATATATATATCCCTCTAGAGAACACTTACTAATACACCCTGAATGATGGTTAGGCCACTTAAGAAATTAAGAAGGAAATAAAAAAAAATTCTTGAAACAAATGAAAATGGAAATACAACATACTAAAATCTGTGGGATACAACACAAACAGTGCTAAGAGGGAAGTTTATAGCAATAAACACCTACATCAAAAAAGTATAAAAATTCAAATGAACAAATCATGAATTAAAGGAACTAGAAAAACAAGAACAAACCAAACCCCAAATAGGTAGAAAAAAATAATAATAAAGATCAGAGCAGAACTAAACAAAACAGATACTTAAAAAAACAAAAACAAATGAACAGTGAAATGAAAAGTTAGATTTTTGGAAAAGATGAAAAATACTGATAAACCCCTAGCTAGGCTAACCAAGGAAAGAAGAGAAAGGATGAAAATAAATGAAGTTAGAATCTAAAAAGTAGACATTACAACTGATGCCTCAGAAATAAAAAATATCAGCGACTATTATGATCAGCTATACGCTAACAAACTGGAAAACCCAGAGGAAATGGATAAATTCCTGGATACAGACTATCTGCCAAAATTGAATCAGGAAAAAATGGAAAACCTAAACTGACCAAAGATGTGTAACAAAATTAAATTAATAACAAAAAATCTCCCCCAAAAAAGCCAAGGACTGGATGACTTTACTGCTGAATTCTACCAAACTAATAAAGAACTAATACCAAGTCTCCTCAAACTGTTCCAAAAAATAAAGAGGAAGGAATTCTTTTTAACTTATTCTATAAGGCCCCATTACCTTGATTCCAAAAGTAGACAAGAACACAACAACAACAACAACAAACTACAGGCCAATATCACTGATGCATGTTGTATTAGTTCATTCTCACACTGCTATAAAGAACTACCTGAGACTGAGTAATTTATAAAGAACAGAGGTTTAATTGACTCACAGTTGCACATGGCTGGGGATGCCTCAGCAAACTTACAATCATGGCAGAAGGTGAAGGGGGAAGCAAAGCACATATTCACATGGCCAGAGCAGGAAAAAGAGAGCAAACAGTGAATTTCTACACACTTTTAAACAACCACATCTTGTGAGAACGCTATCGCAAGAACAGCAAGTGGAAAGTCTGCTCCCATGATTCAATCGCCCCCTATCAGGCTTCTCATTCCACATGTAGGAGTTACAATTTGACATGAGATTTGGGTGGGGACACAGAGTCAAACCATATCATTCTCCCTCTGGCCGTCCCAAATCTCATCTTTTTCTCACATTTCTAAAACCAGTCATGCCTTCCCAACAGTTCCCCAAAGTCTTAACTCATTCCAGCATTAACTCAAAAGTCCAAGTTCAAAGACTCATTTGAGACAAGGCAAGTTCTTTCTGCCTATGAGCCTGTAAAATCAACAACAAGCTAGTTACTTCCAAGATACAATGGGGGTACAGGCATTAGGTAAAGTGCTTCAGTTCCAAAAGGAAGAAATCAGCCAACACAAAGGGGCTACAGGCCCCATGCAAGTCAGAAACCCAGCAGGGCAGTCATTAAATCTTAAAGCTCCAAAGTAAGTTCCTTTGATTTCAAATCTCACATCCAGGGCATGCTGGTGCAAGGGGTGAGCTTTCATAAACTTGGACAGCTTCACCTCTGTGGCTCTGCAGGATAAAGCCCCCACAACTGCTTTCACAGACTAGCATTGAGTGTCTGTGGCCTTTATAGGTGCACGGTGCAAGCTGTTGGTGGATCTGCCATTCTGGGGTCTGGAGGATGGCGGTGTTCTTCTCACAACTCCACTAGGCAGTGCTCCAGTGGGGACACTGAGCGGGGAGCTCCAATCTCACATTTCCTCTCTGCACTGCCCTAATAGAGGTTCTCCATGAGGGCTTCACCTGTGCTGCAGACTTCTACCTGGACAGCCAGGCATTGTCATACATCCTCTGAAATCTAGGCAGACGTTTTCAAGACCCAACTTTTGCCCTCTGCACACCTGAAGACCCAGTACCACATGGAAGCTGCCAAGGCTTGGGGCTTGAACCTCTGAAGCAACAGCCCAAGCTAACCTTGGCCCTTTTAGCTATGATTGGAGCTGGAGTGGCTGTGATGCAGGCCACCAGGTCCCAAATCTGCACAGAGCAGTGGGGCCCTGGCCATGGCCCAGGAAACCATTTTTCTCTCCTAGGCTTCCAGGCCTGTGATGGGAGGGGCTGCCTTGAAGGTCTCTGAAATGCTCTGGATGCATATTCTCTATTGTCTTGGCTATTAACATTCAGCTCCTCTTTACTTATGCAAATTTCTGCAGCAGACTTGAATTTCTCCCCAGAAAATGGAGTTTTCTTTACTACCACATGATCAGGCTGCAAATTTTCCAAAGTTTTCTGTTTTGCTTTCCTTTTAAATATAAGTTATCTTTGTTTATGCAAATAAGTGTAGGCTTTTAGAAGCAGCCAGACCATGCCTTGAACACTTTGCTTCCTAGAAATTTCTTCTATCTGATGCCTTAAATAATCTCCCTGAAATTCAAAGTTCCACAGATTCCTAGAGCTGGGACACAATGCCACCAGTGTCTTTGCTAAAGCATAGCAAGAAGTGACTTTTGTTTCAGTTTTCAGTAAATATCTCATTTCTCTCTGAGACCAATGCAGCTTGGACTTCACTGTCCATATTACTGTCAGCATTTCAGTCAAAATCATTCAACAAGTCTCTAGGAAGTTCCAAACTTTCCCTCATTTTCCTGTCTTGTTTTGAGCCCCTCAAACTGTTCTAACCTCTGCCTGTTATCCAGTTCCAAAGTTGCTTCCACATTTTCAGTTATCTTTATCGCAATGCCCCACTTCTCTGGTACCAACTTACTGTATTAGTAGATTCTCACACTGCTATAAATAAATGTCCTGTATTAGTTCATTCTCACATTGCTATAAATTACCTGAGACTGGGTAATTTATAAAGAACAGAGGCTTAATTGACTCACAGTCCCACATGGCTGAGAAGGCCTCAGGAAACTTACAATTATGATGGAAGGTAACGGGGAAGCAAGGCATATTGTCACATGTTCAGAGTAGGAAGAAGAGAGCAAATGGTGCAGGACTACACACTTTTAAACAACCAGATCTCATGATAACTCCATCATGAGAACAGAAAAAGGGAAGTTTGGCCCCATGATCCAATCACTCCCCACACCAGGCTCCTCCTTCAACACATGGAGATTACAATTTTGCATGAGATTTGAGTGGAAACACAGAGCCAAAGCATATCAAACATAGAAGCAAAAATCCTCAACAAAGTACCAGCAATCTGAAACTAACAATACATCATAATTGAGATGGTTTGGCAGTGTCCCCACCCACATCTCATCTTGAACTGTAGTTCTCTAATCCCCACATGTCGTGGGAGGGACTCGGTGGGAGGTAATTGAATCATGGGGACAGTTTTCCCCATGCTGTTCTCATGATAGTGAGTGAGTTCTCACGAAATCTGATGGTTTTTTAAGGGGCTTTCCCCACCTCTCGCTAACACTTCACCTCCCTGCTGCCATGAAGGACATGTTTGCTTCCACTTCTGCCATGATTGTACATTTCCTGAAGCATTACCAGACATGCTGAACTGTGAGTATATTAAACCTCTTTCCTTTATAAATTACCCAGTCTCGAGTATGTCTTTATTAGCAGCATGAGAATGGACTAACACAATCATGCTAATACACCATGGTCAAGTGGGATTTATTTCAGGGATACAAGGATGGTTCAACATATGCAAATTAATAAATATGATACATCACATAGAATGAAGGACAAAAACCATATGAAAAAGCATTTGATAAAATCCAACATCCTTTTCTGATAAAAGTCTAAACTAGCGTAGGAAACATACTTCAACATAATAAAGGCCATATATGACAAACCCACAGCTAACATTATACTGAATGTGGAAAATCTGAAAGGCTTTTCTCTAAAAACTGCAAGTAGACAAGGATACACGTTTTCACCAATCCTGTTCAACATAGTACTAAAAGTCCTAGCCAGAACAATCAGACACTGGAATTACATAAAAGGCCACCAAATAGGAAAAGAAGTTAAAATGTCCTTCTTTGCAGATGACACAATCTTATGTTTGGAAAAACCCAATGACTCAACTCAAACTCTTAGATCTAATAAACAGATTCAGTATGGTTGCATGATGCAAAATCAACATACAAAATTCAGTAGTATTTTATACACTAACAATGAACTAGCTGAAAAAGAAATCAGGAAAAAAATTCCATTTATACTGGCCCCAAAATAAAATCCCTAGAATTAAATTTTACCAGAGATAAATAATTTCTACAAGAAAATCCACAAAACACTGATGAAATAAATGGAAGACACAAACCGATGAAAATGTATTCTATGCTCATTGAATGGAAGCATTAACAATGTTAAAATTAACATACCACCCAAAGCAATCTACAGATTTAATAGAATACTTCTGAAAATACCAATAACATTTTTAACAGATTTAGAGAAGTCAGTTCTATAGTGTGTATGGAACCAAAAACATGTCCAAATAACCAAAGAGATCTCGAGCAAAACAAACTACAGACATCATACTCTGACTTCAAAATATGTTATAAGGCTCTAGCCAAAATGGCATGGTATTGACATAAAAACAGACACACGGACCAGTGGAACAGATGGAGGACACAGAAATAAATCTGTGTATATACAGCCAACTGATTTTTGACAAAGGCCCCAAGAACGTGCACTGGTGAAAGGACACCCTCTTCAATAAATGGTGTTGAGAAAACTGGATATTTCATAAGCAGAAAAAAATCCATGTGTAGGAGAATGAAACCAGACCCCTACTTCTTACCATATATAAAAATAAAATGAAATAAAGACTTAAATGTAAGACCTGAACCTATAAGTCTACTAGAAGAAAATATAGGGGAAACACTTCTGGACATTGGTCTGGGCAACAGCTTTATGGCTAAAACTTCAAAAGCACAGACAACAAAAACAAAAATAGACAAATGGGATTATATTACACTAAAAATGATCTGCAAAGCAAACAATCAACAGAATGAACTAAAGTCTGTAGGATGGCAGAAAAATATTTGTAAACTATTCATCTGACAAGGGACTAATATCCAAATATACAAGGAACTCAACCCAACAACAGAAAACAAAAAGTCCCATTAGAAAAAGTGGGAAAAATATCTGAAATTTTTTATATGCCTGTTTTTCATATACCTGTTGTCCATTTGTATGTCTTCTTTTGATATTTCTCAGCATGCTCAACATCACTAAACATCAGGGTAATTCAAATCAAAACCACAATGAGACATCATCCTACATCAGTTAGAATGACTAGAATGACTAGTATCAAAAAGATTTTTAAAAATAACATGGTGAGGATGTGGGGAAAATGGAACTCTTATACACTGTTGATGGGAATGTAAATTAGTATAGCCATTATGGAAAACTGTATGGAGATGTACCAATAAAACTGAAAAATAAAATAGAACTGCTATACAATCCAGCAATCACCCTATTGGGTTTTTAATCCAAAGGAAAGGAAAATCAGTGTATCAAAGGCATAAGTCCATGTATATTGCAGCACCATTCACAATAGCAAAGATATGGAATCAAGCTAAGTGTCCATCAGCAGATGAATAGATAAGGAAAATGTACATATACACAATGGAATACTATTCAGCCATGTAAAAACTAAAATAATGTAATTTGCAGCATGTGGATGGAATTGGAAGTCATTACATTTGGTGATATAAGTCAGACATGGAAAGGCAATACTGTATTTTCCCACTCAGGTAGGAGCTAAAAAAAAAAGTTAACCTCATGGAGTTAGAGAGTAGACTGGTAGTTATCAGAGGCTGGGAAATGTGTGGATATGTGTGGGAGAGGGAATGAAGGAAGGTTGATTAATATGTATAAACATACAGTTAGTGGGAATAAGTTCTAATGTTCTGTAACAGAGTAGGATGACTATAGTTAACAATAATAACTTGCATATTTCAAAATAGCTGAAAGAGAGGACCTTGAAATGTATCCAGTACATAGATACATGCTCAAGAAGTTGGATATACTAAATCCCCTGACTTGACCATCACAGTCTATGCATGTAACAAAATGTCACATGTACCCCATAAATATGCACAAATATTACATATCAATTGAAATCAAAGATAAACCTAAAAAAGAATGTTCATATTAGCATTGTGCAAACAACCACATGTCCATCACTGATAGAATGTTTAATAAATTGTGGCACATTTATAAAATGGAATGTATATAGCCATGAACATGACTAAATTGCATCTATGTGCAACAACGTGAAGCTTTTTAAATGTAATGTTGAGTAAAATAAGCCTGACACAAAAATACACACTTTATAGTTCCATGTGTACAATGTACAAAAATCAAGCAAAACTAAACCATAGAGTGGTAGCAGTCAGGGGACAGGTTACTTTCCGGAGGCAAGGAAGTGGCTGAGGTAATGACTAAGAGGGGCCATAGGGAAGTTAGGAGACTTCTAGGCTTCAGTGATATTCTATGTAACCTGCTCAGTAGTAATTACATGGGAATTTGCTTTATGTGATATATTTTTACTTCTATGCACTTTATACACATGTATGTTTCTCCCCCCAATAAAAATGTAAAAATAACATATTTAGAAGAGATTTTTTTGTTTTCATATCTGTACATGCCTACATTTTAGAAGGGGGAGGGAGAGTTCCCTTGGAATGATCAATATTATTGCTCTGGAGCCAGCATACCTTCATTTGTATCCTGGCTTCTCCATTTTTGAACTTTGTGATCTTAGAGGGCTAATTATCTTTTTTTGTGTGGCTCAGTTTCCTTATTTCCATAATGGAAACAATAACAGTAACTGCCTCAGTGTTGTGAGGATCAAATGAGTTAATACACAGGCATACCTCAGAGATATTGTGGGTTCAGTTCCAGACCATTGCAATAAAGTGAATGTTGCAATAAAGTGAGTCACACACATTTTTTGCTTTCCCTGTGCATAGAAAAATTATGTTTGCACTATACTGTAGTCTATTAAGTGTGCAATAACATTATGTCTAAAATTGTACACATCTTAATTAAATAATTGTTTATTGCTAAAAAATGTTAACAGTCATCTGAGGTTTCAGTGAGTCATAATCTTTTGACCGATGTAATGTCTTGCCTCAGTGTTGATGGCTGTTGGCTGATCAGGATGGTAGTTGCTGAAGCTTGGGGTGATTATAGCAATTTCTTAAAATAAGCTAACCATGAAGTTTGCCACATTGATTAATTCTTCTTTTCATGAAATATTTCTCTGTAGCATGTGATGCTCTTTACCACTTTATCAACAGTACAACTTCTTTCAAAATTGTAATCAATCCTCTCAAACCCTGCTGCTGTTCTATCAACTAAGTTTACATAATATTCTAAATCCTTTGTTGCCATTTCAACAATGTTCACAGGATCTTAGCCAGGGGCAGATTTCGTCTCAAGAAACCATTTTCTTTGCTCATCCGTAAGAAGCAACATTTTATCTGTTGAAGTTTGATCATGATATGGGAGCAGTTCAGTCACATCTTCAGGCTTCACTTCTAACTCTAGTTATTTTACTATTTCTACCCTATCTACAGTGTATTATTCCACTGAAGTCTTAAAACCCTCAAAGTCATCCATGAGGATTGGAATCAACTTGTTCCAAACTCCTGATAATGTTGTATTTTGACCTCCCGCTATGAATCATGAGTGTTTTTAATGGTGTCTACAATGGTGAATCCTTTCCAGAAGGTTTTCAATGTACCTTTCCCAGATCCATCTGAGGAATCACCATCTACAACAACTGTAGCTTTGTAAAATGTATTTATTAAATAAGACATAAAGTCAAAATTACTCTTCAACCCAGGGGCTGCAGAATGGGTGCTGTGTTAGCAGGCATGAAATAACAATCTCCTTATACATGTCCGTCAAAACTTTTGGATGATTAGGTGAATTGTCAATGAGCAGTAATATTTGAAAGGAATCTTTTTTTCTGAGTAGTTAGTATCAACAGTGATACTGTTGATCCATAAACCATGGTTTAAACAGACAAGTTGTCATCCAGGCTTTGTTGTTCCATTTATAGAACACAGGTAGAGTAGACTTAGCAATTCTTAAGGTCCTCGGGGTTTTCAGAATGGTCAGTGAGCATTGGCTTCAATTTAAAGTCACCAGCTGCATTAGTCCCTAATAAGAGGGTCAGCCTGTACTTGGAAGCTTTGAAGCCAGGCATTGACTTCTCCTCTAGCTATAGAAGTCCTGGGTAGCATCTTCTTACAATAGAAGGCTGTTTGATCTACTTGGAAAATGTCGTGTTTATAGCCAGTTTCATCAATTATCTTAGTTAACTCTTCTGAGTAACTTGCTCCAGGTTGGGTGCAGTGGTTCATGCCTGTAATCCCAGCACTTTGGGAGGCAGAGGTGGGCAGATCACTTGAGGTCGGGAGTTCAAGACCAGCCTGGCCAACGTGGTGAAACCCTGTCTCTACAAAAAAAAAGAAAAAAAAAAAAAAAAAAAAAAACTAGCTTGGTGTGGTGGCATGTGCCTATAGTCCCAGCTACTCTGGTGGCTGAGGCACGAGAATCTCTTGAGCCTGGGAGGCGGAGGTTGCAGTGAGCTGAGATCACGCCACTGAACTCCAGAAAACAAAAACAAAAAACAAAACAAAACAAAAAAAACTTGCTCCAGCTTCTACATAAGCACTTGCTGTTTCACCTTGCACTTTTATGTGATGGAGACAGTTTCTTTCTATAAACCTCATAAAGGAACCTCTGCTAGCTTCGAACTTTTATTCTGCGGATTCGTCACCTCTCTCAGACTTCATATAACTGAACAAAGTTAAGACCTTGCTCTGGATTAGGCTTTGGCTTAAGGGAATGTTGTGGCTAGACTGATCTTCTATCCAGACCAATAAATTTCCTCCACATTAGCAATAAGGTTTTTTTTTTTCTTATTCATATGTGCACTGGAGTAGTACTTTTAATTTCCTTAAGAATTTTTCCTTTCCATTCACAGCTTGGCTAACTAGTGCAAGAGTCTTAGCTGTTGGTCTCTCTTGGCTTTCAACGTGCCTTCCTCACTAAACTTACTGATTTCTAGCTTTTGATTTAAAGTGAGAAACATGTAACCTTTCCTTTTATTTGAACACTTAGAAGCCATCATAAGGCTGTTCACTGACCTAATTTCAATGTTGTTGAGTCTCAGGGAATAGGGAGGCCTGAGCAGAGAGAGAGGTGGGGAGATGGCTGGTCAAGGGGGCAATCAGAACACACACAACATTTATTGATTAAGTCACCATCTTACATGGGCATGGTTGGTGGCATCCCAAAAGAATTTTAATAGTATCATCGAATATTAATGGTCACATATTACCATAATGGATATAATAATAATAAATGATAATAATAAAAGTTAAAATGTTGTGAGAATTACCAAAATGTGATACAGAGACATGATGTGAGCATAGGCTGTTGGAAAAAATGGTGCCAGTAAACTCTTGCTTAACACAGGGTTGCCACAAACCTTACATTTGTAAAAAATGCAGTATCTGTCAAGTGCAATAAAGTGAAGTGCAATAAAACAAGGTATGCCTGTGCTAACTGTGCTTAGAACAGTGCTCAGCACACAGTAGGATCTCAGTATACATTATCTATTATTTCCCTTTTTCTCTCTTCTTCCTCCTTGTCCTCATCTTCTTCATCATTATTCTCTCAGGCTACTGTTAATGCAGAGGCCCTAAACGATCTTTTAAAGTAAGAAAGAATAGGCCTTCCCCTCTCTTAGGGCTTCAAACCCATACATATAGGAAGTTCTCACAGGGAGAACACACTTTTTCTGTATAGAACCCTTATCAGAGCAACCTGAGGGCAAAATCTGTTCTGCCAGATGCTCTGTATATGCGGGTGATGGGGAGGGGCCTAACAGGCCCAACTGTTCCAATTGTAGTTCTTAAATTAATTATCCTGATGATTTCCCCATTAGCTTCTCTGACTCATGTACTTACTTGCTTTGATCTTGGGGCTTCTCCAGGGTGCTCCTCGAAAAGAACTGTACTCCCCTCTGGTATGTTGGACAGATGTTTTTTTCTGTGATGGCTTGCTTCTCTATCTGATCATGGGGGTTTTCAGATAGTATAAATCTGTTAACATTTTAGTCTATTGATGGCATTCTGTATTGTTTGTTTTGTTTGTTTGTTTGTTTGTTTTTTTTTGGACAGAGTCTCACTCTGTCACCAGGCTGGAGTGTAGTGGCGTGATCTTGGCTCACTGCACCCTCTACCTCCTGGGTTCAAGCAATTCTCCTGCCTCAGTCTCTTGCGTAGCTGGGACTACAGGTGCGTGCCACCACACCCGGCTAGTTTTTGTACTTTTAGTAGAGACAGGGTTTCACCATGTTGGCCAGGATGGTCTCAGTGTCTTGACCTCATGATCTGCCTGCCTCGGCCTCCCAAAGTGCTGGGATTACAGGCGTGAGTCACCGTGCCCGGCCTCTGTGTTGTTTTTCAGTACTGTTATGGTTGTGTTCTTTAAAAATATGTCTATTTTTGTCATTTCAACAGAAAATTTGTCAAGAGGGAAGGCAGGCATACGTGCTCATGTTGCTACTTTGAATAGGCAGTACTCTTGTTCAATCTTGTTATTTGTCAGAATTAGACTGCATTTGATTCTAGTTATTTACATGTGTGTTTGATTGTCAGTTCTCCTATGATGTTACATCTTCTGTTCTTAAGTTTAGTTCAATTTGTGTTAGCTTTCCCTCCACTTCCTAACTAGTTTTCCCCCTTTTTTCCTGGGTACCTCATGACCTAAACCCTAGAATGGTATCCAGTTGGACACCCAATAAATGTTTAAATAATTTAAATTAAATATGGTATCTTCTTCTACTTCCTTTATGTATTTTCATCAAAGTTATTTTCTTCAAAATGTATCATATAATTTTTCCTGTGAGCTGTCGGTTGATACAAATCCTTGCTCACTGGGAATATACTGGCCTCTTGTTCAGCTTTGACTTCCAACCTGCAACTGCTGAGTCTCTTCCAATTTCCAGTGATGGCCGAGAATAACTTATTGGCTCACAGATCCCTTCTATAGTAATTCAATGGAGGGGACGAAGTGGTGGGAAAAAAGTTTCATTCAAATCACAGGTTCCCAGAGGCCATAGTGAACTCAGGTTCAATTCAATCTTGATTCAGTGTCCAATATTTCTGACATTTGATGGGGGCATGGCAGTAAAAGCCTGTATTCAGGGATGATGGTATCAAGGGAATGGATAAACCTTTCTTCTGGTTGGTTTGTCGATTTGGATGACTGACTGCCAAGAAGGATTTGACAAGTGCTAAACAGCTGCCTATAGCTCAGGCCAAATTGACTGGGGTTTGAGACACAAATCTTGCTTCTACAGGGGATGAAAGTACAAAACAGAAAACCATAGCAACCGTCTTTTCCCAAGATAAGGAAAACATAGAGGTATAGAGAAATGCAGACTGTGACCCTCAGTCCAGGCTGACCAGGACTCACACAGACTCCACTCATCAATGTAAATAGGGCTCTAAATATACCTCAAAGCTTTGTAAGGATTGTCTCAGGCCATGCTGGAAACCATTCTGTGAAATGAGGCTGGGGAAGGCAGGAATTAGTATGTCATCTTTGTTCCTTCAAATTTCTCCTCTGGATTTTCAATGTAGTTGTCATCTGTAAGACCTATTGCTCTTGCTTTTTGCACCAGGGCCTCTTTATTTGCCAATCAAAAGGGTCTTCATTTTTAAAGATGGGCGATGGGTAAAACAAGCTCATCTAAGCTACTCCATCCCAACTTCTGATCCCATGAGAGGAGAAGCCAGTCTGAAGCAGATTCTTGAATTAAGCAGGCCCCAGGGACTGCAGCTGGTAGCACCAGCACTTCCTCTGCTTCTATTTTTTTTTTTTTTTTGCAAGTTAGACTGATAGTGATACTACTGGGTGCTGACAGACCTTGCAAGTTCGTCTTGCCAACTGCTCCTGCCAAAGCTGGAAGGTGAAAGAGCAGCAACAGATGCCACCATAGCAGCTGCAGCCATCTGCTAGAAGATAAAATGTGTTGCCAGGAACAGTGCTGGGGAGAGGAGAGGGGGGAAAAAAGGACACACTTGAACTGAGCCAGCAGCTCCAGCTTAGAATCAAGAGCATGGCAGAGCTAATAGGTGGTTTCTTGTTTACCTTTCCTAAGGTAATGCTCCCTACCTCACCATCTGCCATTCTGCCTTCTCCAACTCTGCTGTTTCCTGATGATGAGCACTGCCCACTCCTCACTCCCCATTTTTGAGAGTGCTTTACAGAAGCAGCAGACCATTTGGCCCTGACTTTGTAGCCCAGATTATATCAATTTTGACCCTCTTGTGTCCTGAGCTCTTGTCAATTAAAATCAGTTTTCCTCTTTCTTGGATCCTTTTCAATTCCAGTACAGAAGCTAATGCTGTGCATGTTTAGGCCTCCCAGATACAGAATTAACCATGATTTTGCTATAAATTTGCAGGGGGCTAGAAAAAATTCTAGGGTACTGGATACAAAATTTTAAAAGTTTGGATGAGTCAACTTCTCTAGACCTTAGTGTTCTCATTTATAAAGTGGGAGGCAGAATTAGTAAATTCTAAAATTTATTGAATACTCACTAGGCACTAATCGAAGCATTTCATGTTTATTAACTTGTTTAAGCCTCACAACAGCTCTGAGAGGTAGGTATTATTATTATCCCTATTTTACAGATGAGAAAGTTGAAACAGAGTTTATATAACTTTACTATGGAGCTAGAAGTTGGTAGGATTCAATTCCACACAGCTGGGCTTTGCATTTTGTTCTTTTCTCCGTTGTGTTACACTGCCTCTACAGAGTCCCTTCCAGTTTTAAGATTCTCTAATTTTTTTTCAAGACTCTAGCTTTTTCTTTTCATTGTGGTGGGCACCAGTATTAGAGTTCAGGACTTTGAATAATTTTGTGTTTTTCATCCTGATAGAAATGTAGCAAGTCATAGCTGGATTCTTAGGACTCTTTGTTTGCTAGCTTTCCACTTCTTCTCTACTCTCAGATGCCCAGAACTGCCCATTATCTATATCATGCCACTTCCTCAACCTCTTTCAGAAGCATCCATTAACTTTTCAGATCAAATGTCAAAATTTCCGCTACGTTCAAAACTTTTCAACTAAATGATCTTATGCTGCATGTGTGAATTCATTGTTTTCTAGCATATTCTTCCTTTTAGGAAAACTTGCGTTCTTGCGTTGCTGTCTTCCCACTTCGCTTTGCCCTTCAATGTTAGCTGTTTACATAAGAAAAATACTGTTTTGTGTTGGTTTGCTTTCCAGCTTACAATCTGCTTTCACACACATTATTTCATTGGCTCCCACAACAAATCTCTGAGGCATATACCTGGATTATCGCAACCAGACATTGGACTCTCTACTTTCATTCCTGTCCACCCCAGATTCTTCCTCCTTATTGCTGCCAGAGGAATCTTTCAGGAAGGATAAATCTGTCCATATCACTCCCTGGTTTAAAATATTTCAGTGGGTTCTTATGCTGATAGGATCTTGCTGTTTTCTACCTTTCCAGCTCTTTTATTCTCCCTCTTTTCTCATCATATGACTCAGCAATGCAAAATCAAACACAGTTCCGAGAACCCACTGCAATATCTCACACTGCTGAGGCTTTGCTCTTGCTCCTTCTTGATCAGGACTTTTCCTCCCCTTTTGTTGCTCATCTAATTCTTACTGTCCTTTAGAAGGCCAGGGCAGCTCCTCCAGGCAGCATGGCTGTCCCCTCCCCTGCTGCACACAGTCTAAGTGTGCCCATCCACATCCTAACATTTATTTTGTATTAAAATGACCTATTTGTTATGTGCCTTGTCTGCTCCTATTCCTGGAAAGCATAAGCTATATCAAATACACATCTGAAGCTTTTGAATCCTAGGTCTTAGCACTGCAGCATTCTGCTAATTAAAGTATGTTGACCTGAACTGAAGCCCCACTATATAGATCAGTAAACTGAGTCTGAAAAAGTTTCAGTCAACTTCTGTAGGTATTGTGGCTAGAAAATGACAGAGCAGGCACTAAACCTCATGACTATCAATGCCTTAGGAATTTGGCCCAAACTGTTTTAAATGCATGGAATAATCTTTCTCCTATTTTACGTGACAAGTCCTTTACCTCTATTTTCAAATACTGTCTCGGATCTACCCTCTTCATCTATGTTCTCCCTCCAATCAAACTCTATTTACTAGATTAGCTGTTTTATACAATGTTTTCTCCACTTGTCTGTAATCTTCTTCAGATCAGGAACTGCTACTGCTTTCTTCTCTGACTCATTATCTAATAAGATGCATCCAATGGGACTCAGTCAGTGCTTGCCTTCTGACTGAAATTCTTCAAAGCAAACTTCAGTATACATAAAAAGAAAGAACACTTGTATAGCTTGTGCAGATAGTGATTAAGTCCCATTGTGTCTAGGGCTAGGTCTGCTCCAGCTCTCCCCAATTTCCCCCAGTGTAATCATGCTATGCCTGCTTTCCACTGAGGCATCTTCACTTGGCTGGACAGTTCTAGCATCTGAAAGAGCATTAGCAGAGTTGACTTCCTTTTACTCTATGGTGGAAAAAGCAAGACCTGGGTTTGTTTTTGAGCTCTCTAGGCCCACAGTCGCTTATTTCAGTGTTGGGACTCAAAATAATACATGTTCTATTTAAGTTCCAGAGTTATTGTGTCATCAAGTAAGGTAATGAGATAATGCATGTGCAAACTATTTTTGTAATCCATCCTCACTATATCATCAGTCTTCATTATTTGTGAATTCTGCATTTGCAAATTTGCCCAGTGCCTAAAATTTATGTGTAACCCCCAAATCAATACTCATGGCATTTCCACAGTCATTGTCAGACATGCACCGGGCTGTGAAAAATTTGAGTTTCTCCTCAACATTCATGTTCCCAGCTGAGGGAGAAAAGGGTGACGCTCTTCCTTCTTGTTTTAGCTCTCATGCTATTAAGTGTTCTTTCTTTCTTTTTTTTTTTTGGCCAGATTTTGTTGCATTTGTGTGCCTTTTATTGGTGATTTTACCATTTAAAATGGGCCCTGAGCTTGCTTCTGAAGTGCTGTCTAGTGTTCTAAGCACAAGAAGGCTGCAATGTACCTTACAGAGAAAACACATATGTTAGAGAAGCTTCATTCAGGCATGAGTCATAGTACCGTGGGCCATGAGCTCAATGTTAATGAATCAATTGTATATGTTACATAAGATGTCTTCAAACAGAAACACACATAAAATACAGTTATATATTTATTAGTTGATGAAAATGTTATGAGCAGAGGCTTGCACTAACCTAACCCTGTATTTTACCTAGGAGCCATGGCTCAGTGTTTGCTAATTCATTGTCCATGGTGACTTGGTAGGACATAATCAGCCCTCATAATTAGAATCCATTGCATTCATTTGTAAGAGAACCTTCTCATTTGAGGTCACTTCTGTCTTGACTCTTACCACTCCTAATCCTTAGCCCAGTGTCTCTCAAACTGCTTTTGCTCCTTGGGAATCATTGAGGAACCTATTAAAATGTAGAGAAGATTTGAAATGTTCTCAGTACAAAGAAATGACAAATGTTCAAAGTGATGGATATCCTAAGTGCCCTGATTTGATTATTATACATTGTATGCATGAATCAAAATATCATATGTACAAATGTTATGTATTAGTAAAAAATGTAGAGTCCCAAGTCCACAGCCTTGATTTTTTTTCTTTCTCTTTTTCTCTTTCTTTCTTCCTTCCTTTCCTTCCTTTCCTTCCTTCCTTCCTTCTTTCTTCTTTCTTTCGAGTCTTGCTTTGCCACCCAGGCGAGAATGCATGGAGTGATCTCAGCTCATTGCAACCTCTGCCTCCCAGGTCAGGTTCAAGTGATTCTCTTGCCTCAGCCTCCTGAATAGCTGGGATTATAGGTGCTTGCCACCATGCCTGGCTAATTTTTGTATTTTTAGTAGAGACGAGGGTTTGCCATGTTGGCCAGGCTGGTCTCCAACTCCTGGCCTCAAGCTATCCACCCGCCTCAGCCTCCCGCAGTGCTAGGAGCCACTGCTCCCAGCCCTGAACAGCTTTTGATGCGAATTCAGAAGCATATGTCAGGAGGCCCTGATGCACACAGGCCTTACGGAATAGCGGGATGGAGTTGCCAGAGTGTTGGTAGTGATGGGCTGATCAGGCTAGGGTCAATCAGTTTTCTGGAGACTCTGTCCAACCTGATGCTCTGGGGGCCTTTCCTGATAGAGGCCCAACCCAGATCCCTGCAGATGCCTTTATTACATTTCACTGGAACTGCAGGAACCAGACATGGAAGAAGCCCTAAGAAAGAGGAGGATGGGAAAAGCCACACTTTGTACCGGTCACTCAAGCCTTTTGTATTTTGGAAAAACATGGGAATGTCATATTCTTCAACTTTTTACTGAATGGTCTCCTAAAACATGGGTGAGGAGGAACCAAACTGTAACCCTCTTGGCCTGTAGACTTAAGGCTCAGCAGCAGTGTGGTCATTGCAATCACATTAATGCTTCATACAAGGATAAGAGCTAACACTGGCCAATGCTTGAATCCATTACATCTTGTCAAGGGAATGCCAATTAGTTTTCTACAAGTATTTACTTTTCCAATTAATCTCATTGTTCCCAAACACTAGAATATTTAGAGACTTTTTGTTTTTTGTAATGACAAGAACTTCAAGTTGTACTCAGTGGGAAAACAAAATACTTTTTCAGAACCTTGGGACCCCCAGAGCTGGTTAACCTCAGGCTTAGGGAAGAACAGTAAGGGATGATTATTCATCATCGAATGGTAATGAAGGTGGTTGCAGTGGAAGAAGGTGGGCTGTTGACATCAGACAGCATGGGTTCAAATTCTTGCTTTGCTATTTTCTAGCACTGGGGCCCTGCGAAACAATCCTCAACATCTCAAGTATTCCTCTTTAAAAAAAAAAATGAAGACAATGCATTGCCTTGGTAAAGATGAGAAAAGATACTGCAAAGTTTTCTAGCTGGGTACATCTGGAACATGATAAATGCTCCGTAAAGATAGTTATCCACTCCTTCCTTCATTCAACCTCCTATACATGGAGGTTGCACAGGTTATATCATCTCTGTGGCCCTGGGCTGTGCTACAAGTTCTAGATGAAGTGCCTACTCTCTCCCTCCTCTCTTCCCCCATTCTTTGATAACTTCTTCAATTTCTGTAGAGCCTTAGTGGAAATAGTCTTACATGATGAACTGATTCTGTGCTAATGTGATCATAGGTAGTATTACTCTTCAAGGCAACAGTTTTGTGTTACCAGGGAGTTTTTGGAAATAAATGTTGGGAACTTCTGAGTGTCTTGGGTTGAGAATGGGGGCATCTCACAAATCAGCAGATGCTCGGCATGTGTTGGTGGAGGCTGGCCTTGACTGGGATACCTCATTTGTCTCACTTTCATTGCTGAAGGATGATTCAGCCCTGAAGAGAAGGCTGGGATTCTGGATTCTGGAACATGACAGTCCTAATTATAAATCTTGGCTTTACCACGTACTGTGTCAACTTAGGCAAATGGTGTTTCTGAGCCTCAGGTTTCTCACCTGTAAAACAGGGATAACAATACTTATCTTTTAGAGTTTTTGTGAGGGTAGGCAATATTTTGTGGAAATGTCTGTCTCACAGTTTGAGATCAGCAAATGGCCACCGCTATTATAGATCGGTGAAAGGGTGAACTAGATGCGGCTGACAATTGGTAGGCTCAGAGGGCATGAGCTAGGTCAGTAGTTTTCAACTAGTAATTCCGTAACTAGTTGTGGTAAACTGGTGGCATGGTAATTTCAGGATGACTGAAAGCCAATTTTTCTCTACTAACAGTTAAAGAACCAACATTTGGAATCACTTTTTGAACATCATTCTCATTTGTGTGTCTTCTGATAAGCTTTCTTGAGTGAGAGAGAAAGATATAGATTAATAGTCATTTACCTGGAAAGTATGCATATGAGAATATACCTTGTATATGAACATCCTTTATTGGCAAAAATCAGTATGTTTGATTACATCAATGCTAAGAGTTTCTGTTCAAGGAAGTGCACCATAGACAGAATTAACAGAGAAATAACAGACTGGGAAGAGATATTTGTGATGTCTAGAATCAAAAGGCAATTAATATCTAAAATAAACAAAGAGTTTCTTTATACCACTGGGAAAAGACAGGAGCCACAACAGCAAGTGGGGTGGAGGGGGTGGAAAAACAACGAAGAAACCCAAATGTTTTAAAAATAGATGCAATGACTTAAACTCATGAATAATCAGAGATGTAAAAATTAAAACAACCACTTTACTTTTTTGTAAATCTGGGTGTAAATTGGATAGCATCAAGTGTTAGGAAAGAGGTGGGGAAGCGGGACCCTTATTCGTGACTGGTAAGATTGTGAACTGCTAGAGGCATTGTGTGAAGCCATCTGGCAGTCTTTGGTGAAGTCAAGTCAGCCTCTACCCAGCAATCCCATTCTTAAGATAATATGCCAGAAAAATCTTCATGCAAATCTACAAGGTGGCATGGCTGAGAAGATTCAATATTTGTAGTAGTAAGGAGTTCAGGCTATGAACTTGTATGATGGATGCTTTCTATGGACTATTCTGCAGCAGTTGATAGCAAGAAGCACACATCCCAACATAGATAAACCTTCAAACTGAGATATCAAGTAAAAAAGTTAAAAGGAATGAGGTCTGTTATGCTATCATATTTAGGTAAATTGAAGATAAAAGTATATGATTTTGGCCGGGCACGGTGGCTCAAGCCTGTAATCTCAGCACTTTGGGAGGCCGAGACGGGCGGATCATGAGGTCAGGAGATCGAGACCATCCTGGCTAACACGGTGAAACCCCGTCTCTACTAAAAAATACAAAAAACTAGCCGGGCGAGGTGGCGGGCGCCTGTAGTCCCAGCTACTCAGGAGGCTGAGGCAGGAGAATGGCGTGAACCTGGGAGGCGGAGCTTGCAGTGAGCGGAGGTCCGGCCACTGCACTCCAGCCAGGGCGACAGAGCGAGACTCCGTCTCAAAAAAAAAAAAAAAAAAAAAAAAAAGTATATGATTTTGCAAGAAAAAAAATTTAAGGAAGCAAATGGATGTGGTCCTTAATTTCTTGGCACATCCAGCTTTTGAAGTTTAATTTCTAAAAATGCATATGGAAATATTACATAAACTTAATAGATATGTAACTTTTTTATCAGATGTGTTTTTAACGTGTAAAAAGCAATTAATGTTTCTAAAAATCTAAATGCATAAAAGTTTAAGTGAAGTATATAGGAGAAACCTATCTTTTTTTAATACAGCAGAAAATTATTGTGTAAATTATATTAATAATTATTACCATGCTTGTTTCTTAATTTTTTGTATCTAGAATTTATTAATACAAAACACATTGATATTTCCTGAATAACAGAGGGAATTACCATTCATTCAATGAAGCTCTTCGTGTCGTCTCAAAGATTTTATCATATGCCTTATTTTTCATGGAGGATTATCGAGAGATGATGAAGTTAAGGGAACAAAATAAAGGTGAGCTGTAATGGGCTCATTCAAAGTGGATGCTGTCCTCTTCACATAGATTTCCTAAAGACGGATTAGGAGAAGTAAATGAATGTATGTTTATGTGATCAAAATTCACCCTTATCCTGAATGAAATAAATAGGCATGCTCAGAGGACTGTGCAGGGAGGCGACTGGTTACAAGTGGGTTGCCTGAGAACTAGCAGAGATGAAGACTGGGCTGACATGGGGCAGGATCATCTCATATGGAAGCCACAGAGGCAGAACATTTTCATGCAGGTCACTACACATGTTTGACACTAAATTCAAAGTAACGACTGAAGCAACTGGCACCATTTAAAATAATGGGTGAGAGTCATCCACCAAGAAGCTGAAATGATGGCAGCAGCATTTTTGTGGTAAGAAGACACAAATCTCAAGGTCAGTGATTACTATTAAAGGGTGACATTTGCCTGTCATTTCAGGGTGATCTAGCATCTGTGCATCATTCAAGAGTAAAGCTGATCAGGAATAGCACTTGATAGAGCAGCGTTGAGTGCCTTACCTGTTTACAGCTACAGACTTCTGTTACACTCAGCTTGGTTCCTAGGTGGTACTAGGGACTGGCAACTGGCAGCAATTATGGAATCTATGAGATTATATATCATTCGTTATGTAATTGCTGTTTATCACTTTGGTAGCCCAGCATCTGTTTTTGCTTGGAATGTATTAACCTGTGTCCTTCTATAAAAGTTTAAAAAGCAAGTTGTTTAGCTATTGATTTTCCCAGATTCTCTTGTATATGACTTAGGCGCCAATAATCAGATGCAGCTGCCTTGAATTTTGAAATCAAGAATTAGAAGTGCAAAAAGGCTGGGATGGAGGAACATGAGGATTAATAATATGAGTTTTCAGAGGCACAAGAGGAATAACAGTGCAGTGGCTGTAACTGACTAGTACCTATGGTGGTGGTGGTGGTGGTTGTAGCTGAGGTGTCTAGAGTTTAGAGGTGACAGTGTTTTCAGTGGTCTGGTTTTATGGTATGCGAATTTTGGCTGTGGTCCAGGTTAATGCACTAGCTTCCCTTGCTCTTGACTGTTTCCCAAGCCTGAATTTCCTGGCAATTATAAATTACCTAATATTCTTTCAATAAATTTACTTTCTGCTTATGTCAGCCAGAGTTGGTTTCTGCTGCAACCAATAAAGCTGACTGATACAGGATGCATATCCAGGTTTCAGATGCCAATTGCTTTCTGGAATCAAGTGCGTGACCCGTGGTTTGTCATGATGTGTCTCTAAAAGGGTCTAAAACCATTTTATAAATAGCTTATCATCATTGACTTTTAGATTCCATGGTTCTAACATCACATCTATAAATCACCGACTAAATTCATATTTAATGTGTACCCACTATGTGCCAGAAATTGTGCCAGACAATAGGGATACAATGAGAGATGATTCCTTGTTTCATAGTGCTCATTCTTTGAGAAAGGAGATGGACAAGAAAATGGGCAGTTGCAATATACTTACTGTGAAAGGACAGCCGCTGTGGGAGCATCTAGGAGGATCATTGAACCCAGGCTTATGTGGGCTGAATAACTATATATAGCATATCTTTGCATGCATGTTCTGCTGTTGTCTTAAATTCATCTTTATTTTCTTCTTTCTTTCCCATTACTTTATTTCCTTGTTTTCGTATTTTCATTATGACTCCATTATTCTCCAAGTCACCTAGACCCTTGCCTGGAAGGATAATTCTTTTGCCTTCTATGTTCATTTAGTTACCAAAATTGCAAATGTGTGCGTGTGTATACCAAAATTCAATGTGTGTACATGCAAACCACACCTGAAACAATAGTTTCTTGAAACAATATTTTACTCTATGTAATGGTCTCTATTTTCTATCCCATCCTATTTCATGTTTTTAAAAATGCTACTTCTAACCTATAAATTAATTTCATGACCCACTAGTGTTCATTACCCATTCTTAAAAAAACTCTAATCTCTTCTATATGTTCAAACTGTTACTTCAAACTAGGTCCTTTATTTTTGTTTATGCATGACTCCCCCATAGTAAAAGCAGCAGTATCAATAACAAACCAACCTTCCTTTAACACGTTTTACCTTAATCTCTAGCCTTCTCATCACAGGCCAGAGATCTTTATTTTCTTTTTCTTCATTCACTTACATTTAGCTTTCATCACTGATATGCCACAGAAACTGCTTTTGCTAAGCTCACAGCCCACAAGCTGTCTCCATATCTCTAAATCCAGTGGATAGAGTCTTTCTCTTGCTGGGTATCTCCCTTCTTCAGAAACCCTTGTTAGGGTTACTTTGATCCCTATCTGTTGGGTTTCCTTTTATTTGTCTGTTCTCTCCTTCTTACAAGATCTTTTTAGGCTCATCCGCCTTCATCTAACTATTCAAAATTTCTCAAGACTCAAATCTAGGTTTTTAAAATCATTCACTAGCCTTATGCTCACAGCTTTAATTTCCATGTATATGCTGATATCTCTCAAATGGACATCATCTGCCCCAGAGTTTCTCAACCTTGACACTTGGAGCTAGATGATTCTTTGTTTTTGGGGGCTATCCCATGCATTGTAGGATGTTTAGCAACATCCCTGGCCTCTACCTACTGGACACAAGTAACAACTGCTCCCTCCTCCAGTTGAGATTACCAAAATGTCACCAAACATTGTCAGTTGTCCTCTGGGGGGCAAAATCATCCCAAATGAGAATCATAGTGCTTCCCTGACCTCTTTATTTTCAACTACCTAGTCAACATTTCCACTTGGATGTTTCAAATACACCTCAAATTTACCCATCAATCCTTGTCCTTTTCTAAGAATACCTTCATTAATGTCTTAAGACAGAAAACTGAAAGTTAGGCTTCCCCGCTTCCTCTCCCTCACCACCCCAATATCTATTATTGAGTTTGGTCTATTTAATCAGCTAAATACCTCTCTTGAATTTATTCACTTTCTTCCTCTCCTCATTGAACTCTTTCCAAATGATCTTATTTTTATTAATGTCATCACTACTCTTTCCTTCCAAGATTGAAATCCTTGGAAATCATTAGAAGTTAAAAAACCTTTGGCTCTTTCCCTTCTGGGTTCCCCTCTAACTGCTCTGTGCAAGTTTTATTATTTTTCTCCTTAAAAATAATCTTCCAAATTTTCACTTTCTTGGTACTGACCCTTCCCACTTCAAACTTGAATGATATTAACAGCCTTCTCACTACTTTCCCTGGCTCCAGTCTCTCCCCTCCCCTTCTAATATAGCTATAAACCCCAAGATATCTTGCTGAAATTCTCTCCATTATTTTGAAGTTCCACATTCGTATTCATTCCTCTACTCAATAAGCAAAGCATTGATCCTCAATTTTTCTTTGTTCAGATTCTTCATCTTGATTTTTTATGGTTCTTCCTAATTTGATACCTCCCTATCAGAACCTATTACTAACCCCCACCCAAATATGCCCTCTGCTACTGACATGTTGATTTGTTCACCAGTATCTTGTCTGGATATTTGCACTTCTTGTTCTCTCCACCTGCAACTCTATCTTCTCTTCCAACTACTGAAGTCCTTGTCTCTGAGGTAAGCTCAATAAATCTTTCATCAGCTAATCTAGCCCACAGAGTACACTTTCCTCACTAATCTCCCATTTAAACTTAGTCAATACCAAATTGGTTCTCAAATGCTTACTTTTTAAAAAATTTCATGCGTCCTAGGTTTTCTACTCCCAACTTAATTGCAAGCTTATTGGAACTAAGGTTCTATCTTATATGTCATCTGCATTTCCCATTTCATTGATCAGAATGGCCAGCACATAGTACATGTTTAATAAATGTTTTAATAAATGTTGCTAGGTTTCAAAAGCCTTCTCAGGAAAGCATAGAGTCTTTTTCAGTTAATTTTTTCCCCAGAAAATTCTTTTTCATACTTTCCCAGACTTCTTTCTTTTTACGGCTTAAACCTCATTGTTTTATTTTGAACTCAAAGAAATAAAAACAAAATGCTAGATGTTTTATGAACACAAAAACCTATGTCCTTCTTTCACCTTCTTGCAGTGATGGGTTGTTTTTTTCTAATCTCATTGCAGTCAAGATTTAAATGCCTTTATTTTAGAAATTTACTCTCTTGTTGCAAAGGTTAGGACTGTTCTCTTGAACTTGCTTTTGGAATCCATTTTTTTTCGTTATAAAAGAGAAATAAGGAATCAAAGTATCATTGGAAGCCAATTACTCTTGGGGTCAATGTCTTCTGAACAAATATGAGTACTCAGGAGAATGAACTTATCTCAGAACAGAAGGCGAAGATTCCGATTAGGCTCCCAGATTCATTTTCTATGCGGTGAGTTTTAATATTTGAAGGTGAGAAAGGTGAACTCAAGCTGAGCACAGTGTATGAAAAAAGCCTACTTTTGCTAAGCAAATTACCTTGGAAGTGATTCAGCATCGGATTCAGGAAGGGTTATGCTAGCTCTCAGAGGAGGAGGCTGAGGGGAAACTGCAGTTTCTGCCAGTGAGATGTCAGTTATCCATTCATGCTCATCAATCAATATTGGATGTCAGAAATGAAATTGAATGTCCTGATTACCCTGATAATGGCTAGGAAAATAAAGATATCCTGGAGAATGGCTAGAAGCAGAGAAGGCTTTAGGTTTTAACACTGTCCCCTAGAGATGGATTCTACAATACTTTTCCTAGGATAATGCTTAATATTCACTCTCAAACATTTGCAAAGGAACTCAAATAATTTTGCAAATATCATCCCATATTTAAAATATTTACTGGATTTTTTTTTGCAAATGAAATGCATGTGCTGGGCTCTTTTCCTGATTTTTGATGTAAATGCACAAGTTTCATATTCAGACTTAAATAACATTTATCTACTACTTACTATGTGCCAGACACTGCGCTGGTTTTGCAGTTGCTACTTTCATTCCATTTTCTCAGCAACTGTGTGAAGTAGATATTAGAATTCCTATTTTACAGATAAGAGAATTAAGACTCAGAAAACTTATGCAGCTTGTCAAAGACATCTCTTAAGAATCAGGTTCTGGTTTTAAATTCATGTTCTTTGAATCCAAGTTTTGTATTTGTTCCTTCCTGCCCTGGACAAAGTCTTGTAAATGTTTCAAATCCTGGTTAGGTGCAGTGGCTCACACCTGTAATCCTAGCACTTTGGGAGGCCAAGGCAGGAGGATTACTTGAGGTCAGGATTTTGAGACCAGCCTGGGCAACATAGTAAGACCTCATCTCTTAAAAAGAAAAAAAAAAACCAGCTAGGTGTGGTGGTGTTTCCCTGTAGTCCTAGCTCCTCAGGAGGCTGAGGAGGGAAGATTGCTTGAGCTTAGCAGTTTGAGGCCACAGTGAGCTAAGATCAGGCCATCGTCCTCCAGACTGGGCAACAGAGCGAGATCCTCTCTCTAAAATAAGTGCCACATGCCATGAAGCTGGAGGTTCTTTCTAGCTTAAAACTAACAACCACTTCAGGTAAAGTGAGTATGCTCTTCTATGTTTCTCTGTTTCTTATATGTGAACTAAGTAGGGTATAAACCATACAACTTCAGGTCACACAAACTGACTGGAGACCTCATCCTGGAATTTGATTTAAAAATTTTCAAAGTATGCGAACTCACACACTTGCATATAACTTCATATGATAAAATAGTCCTAGCCAATTGTAGACCAGGGCTCTAATATTTGAGGACCTCAAGACACATGAAGGGCTGTAGTTGAGTTTGATTGATCAATACTGATATGGCTTGGCTGTTTTCCCACCCAAATCTCATATTGAATTCACACGTGTTGTGGGAGAGACCTGGTGGGAGGTAATTGAATCATGGGGGCAGGTCTTTCCCATGCTGTTCTCGTGATAGTAAATCTCGCAAGATCTGATGGTTATTATAAGGGGGAGTTTTCCTTCACAAGCTCTCTTTGCCTGCTGCCATCCATGTAAGATGTGACTTGCTTGCTCCTCCTTGCCTTCCGGCATGATTGTGAGGCCTCCCTGCCATGTGGAACTGTAAGTCTAATTAAAACTCTTTCTTTTGTAAATTGCCCAGTCTCTGGTATGTCTTCATCAGCAGCATGAAAATAGATTCATACAAATACAGTGTGCTTTTATTTATTTTAAATGGTTTTGAGATCACTGTTAGGTAGGGAAGATATTCCCGTAAGTTTGTTCCTGCCCTCCTCACTCCCTCATCATTACTTATAGCCAACTTATACCATTTTGTGACCTGCCTGATTCCTGAATTTATGATTAAAGTCCTCAGAATCTGTTATAATTTCCCCTTGGAACCCAGTGGTTTCATTACCTGACATTGCCAGAATTTATCTCTTTAGAGGATGGTAAACCATCCAATTGATTGCTTTTGCTATAGGCTAGACTCTGCTAAGAGCAGGGTGTAGAGTTATGTATAAGGCATAGTTCTTAGACCCCAGGAGCTAACAGTGCAGTGAGGGAGATGATATACAAAACTATATGATACAACACAAAAGGTACACACAGGTAAACAGCTACACTACTCAAGAGGTATGCACGGGTAAAGAGTGAAGCCTTTAATAAAGCATATATGTTTTGAATTGTGTCTTGAAATTAGAGTAGATGTTTTCCAAAAGAGGTAGGCAAGAAAGGACATGCTTGACAAATGCCAAAGCATAAATGTATCAAAGGATATGGCCTGATGGAGTAAGAGCAAACTGTCTGGTTGTAGTTGTGATATCACGTGTATGAGAATGATGGTGAAAGTTAAAATAAGAAAGGGGAATATTATACAGAACACAAATGACCTTGTATGTTGTGTTAACAAGTTTAGGCTTTATAGGTAATGGGGAGTTACGACATGATTTTAATTGAGGAGTGCTATGGTTGGAATGGAATGTTTATTCCCTCCCAAACTCATGTTGAAATGCAATCGTCATTGTAAGAGTAGTAAGAAGTGGGAACTTTAAGAAGTGATTAGGTCATGAGGGCTCCACTCTTATGGTGAGATTGGTGCTCTTATGAAAGGGTGAGTTTGGCTGCCTTTGGTTTCCCTCTCTTACCCTCTCACTTTCCACCAAGTGATGATGCAACAAGAAGGCCACTGCAAAATTCTGACACCGTGATATTGAACTTCCTAGCCTCCTCCAGAACTGTGATTCAATAAACTGCTGTTCATTATAAATCCCCCAGTTTCAGGTATTCTATTGTAGCAGCATAAAATGAACTAAGACAAAGAAGTAACATGATCAAACTTGTGTTTTTGGAAGAAACTCATTGGAGTTAAAAGGAGAAATTAAACGTTAAAAAAGTAGAAGGAGCAAGAATCAAGGAATGGATGTTAGGAGCTTATTCAATAGCCTAGATGGAATGAAGGCTTGCACTAAGGAAGTGGCAATGGGTAAGAAGGGGTATAGTTTCAAGGAATTAAGCAGTCGAGTAAACTGAGTAAATGATAGAGAAGTAAGCCTAGGTATAGCGATCCAATCCAAAAATGGACTGCTGCACAATGCTTTCGCTCGGGGTGACCATAAGAAGCAGTGGTAAGGGAAACATTCTCCTAATGGATAGAGCTTTGGGTAGTGTACTTGACCATCCACTTTGTAGAGAGAAACAGCCTAAGATAAGGATCTACACAAACTCACAGGCAGTGTCCAATGGTTTGGTTGGTTTATCAGAGTTCTGGAATGAGCAATATAGGAAGACTGGAGACAAGAAATTCTGGGGAAGATAAATGCAGAGTGACTTACAGGAGTGGATACAAAGTATAATGATCTTTGCATCATATGTCTAGAAGACATCTCCTGTGGAAGACCACAAAACAACAGACAGACAAGATGATATAGAGAACATGTCAACCAGACCGTATTCTTGGCCCTCCTTGTATTAATAACATAGGTTCATGAAGAAAGTAGATAAAGTTCTAGAGAAGAAAGCCTTACATGGGCCTAACAGCATGGGCTTCTTCTCACTAAGGCTGATTTAACTACTGTGATTGTTGAGTATCTGACCTGCGAGCAACAGAGATTATATGCTGAATTGCTTAATACTATATAATACCTTGAGAATATCAACTAGTCCTTTGGAGGCAACTTTGATTAATTTTAATCCATTCTACCTTAAGGAAAAAAGCCATTTCATCCTGAGTAGTATTGACACACATTTAAGGCATGGATTTACCTTTCTGCCTGCAGTGCCTCAGCTTATTGCCACTGATGTCTCAGAAAATGTCAGATTTACTTGTATTGAAGGCCACATAACATTGTCCAGGACCAAGAGATAATTTCACAGCAAAGGGTTATGGCAGTAGACATGTGACCAGAAAATCTGCTGGTCCTTCCAGTTAGCACATTATCCAAAACTACGCAGTGTGTCAAGTGGAAGGCACAGCTGTGACATCATCTTAGGGTGATAACTTTTGAGGATGGGTGTTATCCTTCTAGATGTGGTTTACATTTTCAATCTGAGGCCATTTTATGGTGGCATGACTACAGTACCTAGATCCCAGAATCGGGATCAAAGTGGGAGGGATGCCCCTCACTGTCATTCCCGGAAACCCATTTGGGAATTTTGTGTTTCTTAACATTTTAAGTTGGTGTGATTGTAAGTCTGACTTTTAAGTTTGTGTGCTTAGAGGTCCTGTATGTCAGAGGAGGTACACATCCTCCAGGAGACAGAGTGAGAGTCCCATAAAATTTAAAGCCACGGCTGCCACTTGGTCACCTTGGGATCCTGGTGTTAGAAAACCATTAAACTAGAGTAATTTAATCTGATCATCATGAAGAGGCTGGACTACTGCTACATAATGAGACATAGAAGAATATGTTTAGGACTTAAGTGTTCCGCTGCGGTGTCTTTTAACTTAATGGAAAGCACAGCAGCTATGGTCTGACTAAGACCAAATCTCCAGAGGGCTCAGAACCCTCAGGAAGAGGCTCTAGATCATTCCACCAGGAAAAACACCTAGACCAACAGAAGTGCCAGTGAAGTGGAAGGGAATCTTATATGGATAGTGAAGGAAGGAGTTGATGAGTTTCAATTCTCAACACCAACTATAGCAGTGAGGGTAGTAGTTCCTGCCACGAATTCTTCTTTCAGAAGCTTTTCTAGAGTTTGTGAGCAGCTAGAGTCCTAGAGAAGCTATGTCTAGATAGTGTGAACTTAATGTGAGAAGCAAGTAGATCTGAGTGTACAAATATTAGATTAGATACCTTACCCTGCCTCGATACCTTTCACTGGTGCATCAACCCCACAGTTGCTGTAAGTTCTGGTTGCTAAAAGCTTACAATTACCCTTTCTCCAGAGAATTGTCCCCTGCTGGACAGAAGCCATGTTGTCCAGGAGGCATCTCTCCAACCCCTCTGCAGGAGGAGCCAGCAACCAGTGACTGACTCAAGGGAATGTAAGAGGCTGGTCACCTTGGCTCAAGGTGCCACCACTAGTCTCTAGGAAAGAACACGTTCTTGCTGAGGATTTTCTCCTATCTGGCTTTCCTCACTTCCTTTCTCATGAATGCTGGCTACTAATAAATCACTTGAACAAGAACCCTAATCTCAGTCTCTGATTCGTAGGAACCTGGCTTGAGTCAGAAAATGTGGCATGAGTGATAAATGTGGAGTAAGAAGCCCATAAGTAATAACAGATCATGTAAATGGAGGAGAAAGCTCACGGAGACCAGGTGAAATAAGAAGAGTAATAAAGATGAGCTTTAAGGCGCACTCACTTTGGATGGTAGTTAAGAAAAAGAATTTAAAATAGAAGACAGTGAAACATAGGAAAAGGGAAACAGTCAGCAAGTAGTGGAAAAGGGTGAGTGTATTTCAGGTCTCATCAACACCCCTGAATAATAGCAATAGACTCCTGTTGCTATTATTTATTTACTCTCTCTCTATCTCTCTCTCTCTCTCTCTGACAGAGTCTAGCTCTGTTGCCCAGGCTGGAGTGCAGTGGCATGATCTCAGCCCACTGCAACCTTCATCTCCTGAGTTCAAGTGATTCTCGTGTCTCAGCCTCCCAGGTAGCTGGGATTACAGGCATGCACCACCACGCCTGGCTAATTGTTGTATTTTAGTGGAGGCAGGGTTTCGCCATGTTGGCCAGGGTGGTCTCAAACTTCTGGCCTCATGTGATCTTCCTGCCTCTGCCTCCATAAGTTCTGGGATTATAAGCGTGAGCCACCATGACTGGCCTTATTTGTTTATTTTTCTGAGGCAGGGTGTCACTATGTCACCCAAGCTGGAGTGGAGTGGTACAATCATGGCTAACTGGAACCTCAAACTCCTGGGATCATGGGATCCTCCCACCTCAGCCTCTCAAGTAGCTGGGACTATAGGTGCATGCTACTACACCTAATTTTTTTTTAATAGAGACAGGGTCTCGCTATGTTGGCCAGGTTGTTCTTGAATTCTTGGCCTCAAGCAATTCTCTCACCTCAGCCTCCCCAAGTGCTAGGATTACAGGCATGAGCCACCACACCCAGCCTTTTGTGTGTGTGTGTGTGGGGGAGGTATAAATGGGGTCTTGTTTTGTTGCCCAGGCTGGTCTCAAACTCCTGGGCTCAAGCGATCCACCCACCTTGGCCTCCTAAAATGCTGTGGTTACAGATGTGAGCCACTGCACCCAGCCTAACTCCTGTTTCAGATGCAGAACACAAAGGGGAGAGTTTTTACAAAAAGACTGACAAGCATCTTTGTGAGGGGTAAGAAGAACTGTCAGATGTGATAATTGGAAATTCACCTGGATTCTCTGAGGGAATAGTTTATATTTACTCAGGAAACTCTATGTGTTTATGGATCAGTTGATATTTATGACACCCTTCATGGGGTTCTATGCTATGCTTACACCTGATTCTCAACTCTGTTTAACATATGGAGTTTTCCCTAAACTCAGGTTGTAGGTGTAGGGGTCAAGCAGAAGAAGATGAAAGATTTCTAGTGTCTGCTGCCCATGAAAATTGGTCCATGAAAACAAGATTGATTATTTAATAAATGATGTTGCAACAAATGTCTGGTCATCTTTAAAAAGAAGGAGAAGAAAAAGCAAGAAAAAGAAAAAGTGAGCTTTAAGCTCTCTTCTTACATTTAAATGAATTCCACATGGACCAAAGATTTAAACGGGCAAAATGAACTATAAAAGTCTCAGGGGAAAAAAATAGACAAACTTTTTATAGCTTTAGAGTGGGGTATGTCTATCTAAGTAAAGCAAACTCAGAAATTGTAGATAAAAACAGCACATTAAAACAAAATTTCCATGGGACAAAAATAACAATATTTAATATTAGCTAAGGTTTAGATACGGTATAGTCTGTGTTTTTCAATTATTATTTCATTTATTCCTCTGTACAAATGTTTGAGGTTAATACTCTTGCTATCTTCATTCTATTTTAAGGCAACAGAGGCCCAGAAAGATTAGCTGAATTTTGTAATGGTACAAAATTGTAAGTGGTAGAGTCAGAATTCTACTCACATGGTATGCTTCCAGAGCCTGCTATACTTTTAAGTTTTTATTTTGAAAAGTTTTAGATGTACAGAAAGATAAGAAAATTGTACAGTGAACTATATATCCTTCACTCAGCTTCTTCTAATGTTGACGTTTTACATAACCATAGTACTGTTGTTAAAACTAAGAAGTTAGTATTGGTATAATACTATTGACTGAGCTATGAACTTTATTCAGATTTCCTTAGTTTTTCATAACATCCATTTTCTGTTCCAAGATTTAATCACAAATCTGACTGCATTGAGCTGTGATGTCTTCATTGTCTCCTGCAAATTGTAACATTTTCTCTGTCTTTTCTTGTCTTTCATGACCTTGACACTTTTGAACATTACTGGCCAGGTATTTTGTAAAATTTTCCCCAATTTGTATTTATCTGATATTTTCTGGTGATTAGATGGTGGTTATGCATTTTTGGCAAAAATATAACAAATGAATATATACAGTTTTACTGTACTCACATCTGGGGTACATGATGTCAATATGTCTTATTACTGGTGAGGTTAATCTTTGTTACTCGATTAGGATGACACCTGCCGGGTTTCTCCAGTTTAAAGTTACTATTTTCCCCTTTTGAATTAATAAATATTTTAGAGGCAATATCTTTACTCTATGCAAGTATCTTGTTTCTCTTTCAGTTTTTTTTTTCCACTAGTTTTAGTATTCATCTGTGAGTCTTGCTTGCTGCAATTATTGCTGCATTTTTCTGATGGTGATATCTCTACTCCTTCTACACTTACTAATGTGAATTCTTTTATAAGAAGAAGTTTCCCTTATTTGTGCAATCATTTATTTATATTAGTGTTAACTCATGGATATTTTATTCTTTGAGTTATAAATACAATAATTATTTAGTTCCAGCTTTAGACATTGAGAGCTCTTTTAGGTTGATTTTTGTGCTTTTACAGAACACAACCCCTCCCTCCCTTCCTCCCTCCCTCCCTCCCTCCCTCCCTCCCTCCCTCCCTCCTTCCTTCCTTCCTTCCTTCCTTCCTTCCTTCCTTCCTTCCTTCCTTCCTTCCTTCCTTCCCCCATTCTGTCCTGTCCCTTCCCTACACTTCTCCCTTCCCTTCCCTTCCCTTCCTTTCTTCGTCCTTCTTGCCTTATCTTCTTCCTGCCTACCTCTTTCTTACTTTTCTGGCACCACGGGACACAGGAGGATAATTGTGTTTTCCCTGCTACATGGGTGGAACAAACCACATCTCTAGGAAGTTATTTTCTTGATTAGGGAAGAGCGTTTGGAAAACAAGATCTTGGTGTCGCCCTTCATTTTTGAAGTATATTTTTCATGTAATGTAAAATGTTAGGCTGATGGGTGTTTTCCTCTTCTTTTAGAGTGTTACAGATACTGTTCCATTGTCTTCTGGCTTTTTCTTCTTTTTTTTTTTTTTTGTTTTGATTACTTTTAAAATTATCTACTAATCTTTGGTTTTCAATAATTTGATTATGATACATTTTGATGTGGGTTTTCGATGTTTATTCTTCCAGAGGCTTATTAAGACTTTTGGATCCCTGGTGTAATAGTTTCCATTGATTTTTGTCTTTGATGGTCTGTTGTACGTGTCACCCATAGTTTCCTGACCCAGTCGTCTTCAGTCTCTAATCTCTCTGCCGTTGTCAATAAAAGTGCCTGCCACTTCTGTCTGAGATCTGATTTAGGTGAGATAGAGACAAGTCCTTCAGGCATCCCTAAGACAGGATAGTTAGAATATTGCAGATAAGGTCTACTTCACTCCCTTTGGTTTGAGAGAGGGAACTGGGAACTGGAATACCACCCTCTGGACCGAGACCACACTGTACCAGAAAGTGGATGGGGCATGGGCAAGTAAACATGTGATAAAATTTCCTCCTGGTTTGAAAGTGGCTTTTTCTTGATTGGGTGTTCACTTAGTTCTTGCAGAACTTTGACTGTCTTTCAGGGCTCCTATAAGGTTTGTAATTCCGTTTTTAGTTGTTTTTTAATGTTTCCATGGGCAAATGAGGACCTGGGGTTTCCTAGTTCACCATTTCGTCCATATAACTTGCAGATTTTTTGACAATCGTGTTAAAGCTTCATTTTGATATGTTTTTTGGCCCCTACTTTCAAGTTGTCATTCTTGTGGGGATCTTTATTGAATCCCTGTGTCATTAAACAAACAGCAACAACAACAACAACAACAAGCAACAGCAACAAAACCCAAAGCTTTATCCCTTCAAACTGGATAAAACTATAGTGTTTCTTATCCTAATGTGAGCTATGGAAATTGTTCAGCATGTGATTCCCTGGTAGATCTTTGCCTGATCTTTTGAGTTTTACTGTACAGATGTTCACCTTAGCTTTCAGCAGTAGATTCAAGTGGAATACTATGCAGGTTTCTGGAAAATTTTCCCTACATAAATCTATCTTCACCAATACTCTACCCTGCAAATTCCAGCTATCTCCCTAGACTCTGATCTTTGCCTCCTCAACTCAGTGATACTATTATGGGCTCTTTCTTGTACCATGGTTCAGGTGATACCTCCAAATAAAAATTCAGGGCTCACTTTGATTTCTGCTCCTTCTTTCATTGCTTGCATTCCTGAACTGATTGCCTATTGTCCGATATAAAAAAATAGCTGCTTCATATGTATTACCCTGTTTGCTAGTTATACACAATAGAAAGGCAATTTCAATACCATTTAAGTGGTTATGACTGGAGGTGGAAAAAGACTTTTTAATCTTTTGAACCTATGCTCACCCTCACTCATAATTAAAGTAATGAAAATTAAAATGTACTTTTTTTTTTTTTTTACATTTTAATACTTCTGAAATAAGAATGTTTATGTATGTGGTACAAGCAGAGTCCAGTTTGATAATCTTCCCTATCTGCAACTCCCAAAACTGAAACTCATGTAGACTAAGTGCTTAATATATGTGTGTTGAAAAATCCTCTAAGCAATCAGGAAATACATTTATGCAGAACATAGCTTTAGAGAAAGTAGAATTTGAGTCCAAATCCAAATCTTGAGGCACCTCAGCATGGTAGTCAGCTTGCTTCTGTTTCTAACTCCATCATAGCAGCTCCTGGATTGTGATTTGTTCTCTACTTGGCCATCCTTTAAGGCCTTTGCTCCCAAATTTCGGTGGGGGTAGTCTAGGAAAATTATGGCTACTACTGCTGTAGTTAATATGTCAGAAAAGGGGACATAATTACTTCCTGCAGAAGCTAGACTGTAAGTATAAAATTTTAAAAAAGACTGGAGTGCATCTGGGGTTTTCCATTGCCATTTTCTTCAAGTAATATAATGTCATTAGATTCTTAGGATGTATCTGTCAGCATTTTAATCACTACTGTGGATATTACAAAGCCCTGAGATGATACAAACATTGGTCTTTTGAGAAATATGGTTGTTTTATTTTTAATTCATTTACATGGAGTAAAAGTTGTTTATGTAGGAGAACCCTTGTGTTGAATTCCTATCAGTCTCCTTTCTTTTCTGCTACTATTATACTCAGAAAGATCTTTTCACATTTTTAGTATTAGCTTTGGCCTCAGCACCTGAGGATCACTCTGTCTCCTTGATTGGGTGTTTACCTTTTTGGAGATGATGGGTGCAGAAAACAGTTGTGGTTAAGGGCATGAAATTTGGATACCATTAGAGAAGATTTCAAAACTTCGTTCGATCACATTTTAATTCTGTGACCTTGAAAAGTTTATAAATCCTTTCTGGGACTGTTTCTTCATTGGTAAAATGAGGGTAATAATTCCTTCTTTGTAGAGCTGCTATGAGGATTAAATGGGATAATTTATGTAAAGCTCTTAGCACAATGTTGGGAATTTTATTACAAATGAAATAAACTGAAATTATTATTACTATTAGTCCTGAAGATGTATTGCTGGATTTCAAATAACAGTACATCAAGTATCTTAGTCATAGTTTTTGGTTTGTTTTTGTTCTGTCCTTCACCTTAAAACCTGTGATACATATTTAGGCAACAAATTTCCAGTTATTTTCTGTTCGGAAGACCCCATGTTACAGTTTGGCATAGAAAAAAGAAACCCATAGTGACAGTGACAGCAGAAGACTGTTGTCATTCTTTTTTCCTCTCTTTTCTACCATCTCCAACCCCACAACACAGGTCATACTGACACAGCACAAGCTCATCCTAAGGCTGAATTTAGGATTTCGGAGGTGGAACTGCTGGAACACAGTTCTGAATCATTTGCACTGTCCATCCAAGTAGATTGCCATTCCAATAAAAAAACCATCTCGGTCTCTGCTGTGTAGACAGATGGTAATTGATTGTTTTTACTAAAAATTACAGTCAGAATTATTCTCTAAAGATATTGCTACTGAGCATGTGGCCACAACCTAAACATAGGTTATCCACAGACTCCAAAGTTCCTGGGTGGGGAAGGGTTTCTAGAAGCACCTCAACTCTACCTCTCATGTGTGTTCAGGGAAGTTCTGGGCTGGAGATTGAGGTATCTGTCCTTCAGTTTCTCTGCTAGGTTATGGAAATTATAGAGGCTTCTTCCATTTTAAGAAAGTGTTTTCCTTAATTATAAAAGCAATACATGGTTGTTGTTGAAAATTTATAAATATATAACACTTAAAAGAAAAAGAAAAATTATACTTCTCGCCTCCTAACACACACAAAACATCCTGTCATCCAAAGAAAATCATGATTTGAATTTGGAGTTTTTCCTTCTAGGCTTTTTTCTTGCCCCACTTTAACCAGGTGTTTATGGCAGATGCAGTTGGTTGCCTACTCAATAGCTTTTAGCCTTCTTTTCTTGAAGTCAGAACCCCGACAGTGTTTGAGAGACAATGTGCCTGATTTAGTTGGTGAATCATAAATCATAATAGATCTAAGCAAATCATGATAATTATTTCCACATCACCAGTAATTGAACTAACAGCAAGCATGTGTCTCAGGACAGGGAGAGGCATGGAAAGTCTATAAGGTTGGAGAGGGGGTAGGGTGTGGGGAACTGGGGAAAATTTTTTAAATCTCTGATTAAAAATTGAATCAAATAAAAATAGCTTTGAATGCTGACATTTAAAGATATTCTGTCTGGAAGATTAGCAGCCACTTGTAACCATGAAGCTGCAGTGGCTTGGATGCAAATCAGTACCCCGATGATGGAGTGGGAGATTGAAAGGAGCATGGGTCTTTGATGATGGTATGGAGCTTGCTAGCCAAACCAACTCCTTGTTGATAAATAACAAATATGAGAATGGTGCCAACAAAGGTAGTGTTTCTGTTTTGTTGTTACTTAATGCTGAACACATACTCACTGATACACAGGTTTATTTTTGTTTTTGCTTTTTTTTAACTGCTGAACAAGGCATCAGCTGTGAGACTGAGGGAGAAACTCTTGTTATTGGAATTAGGGGAACAATTAGAAATCTTTAGGACCACGAAGGTGTCATCATTTTAGATATTGTCTTGATGAAATGTTACTTGAGTGAAGGAAGATGCAATTGAGCTGAGACTGCTCTTTCCTCATGTGCATATGTGTTTTTGGAGCATGGATTCTTCATAAATAATTTGCATTACTGAGCTGCTTAGAATTTATTTTGCAAAAGGTTTGAAGCCTGGAAAATACGATAGTAAAGACTATACTGGCTGCACCCCAGGATGGACTCAGTGAATTACTATTTGTCTGCTCCTGGAATGGCAGCACACAGTTTCACCTGCTTTTAAACATCCTCTACAGGTGTTGTAACATCCTGTAGAGAATGTTGTTCTGGTTACTGGTCAAGTCTCATCTGATTCTATAGGGCGTGGTTAACGTAAGCTAGACGACAGAAATGATGAGTTTTTTTTTTTTCCATAGAAAAAGGAAGAAGTGAAATACGTTTCAATGAAATGAGAATGTGATAATGTACAATATTCTGAACCAACTGTATTTGGGACTGATCCTAGCCCCAGAATAATAGGAATAGCTACCATTTATTGAGCTCCCAGAGTGTGTTATCACTTTATGTTTATCTCTTTCAGTTTAATCCCTACAAGTAAGGGTCTCCTATTGATTTGCAAGAGACTGTTGAGATTCCTGTTTAAACATGAGAATGGGTCTCAAGTAGAATCTGCTCTAATTAATATTCTTTCCCACAATTCTCTCAAACTCTTATATTGCCTTAGGCATTAATAAGAGTCACCTGGCTTCTTTCTGGTTGACTATGATACCAGTTATCTTCTACTTATCTGATATATCAATGCTGAGAAGAGTTAGAAATCACTGTGGACAAAATGAACCCCGAGTCATACACAAAAGGTCTATTTTTAAATACATTGTATATCTGAATGTGAAAAAAAAATGGGAGAATATTTTCATAAATTTGAGTAAGGGAAGATTTTAAAATAGGAAACAAAATGCACTGGAGATAGAGGAAGTGCCCACTTAATTTTAAATCCACTTAATTTAGTGGACTACACTAAAATTAAGAGTTTCTGCTCCTCAAACACCTTTAAGAGAGTGTGGTTTAATTTGCTTAATGGCCTCCGGCTGCATGCATGTTGCTGCAAGAGACATGATTTCATTCTTTTTTTATGGTTGCATAGTATTCCATGGTGTATATGTACCATGCTTTCTTTATCCAGTCCACCACTGATAGGGGCACTTAGGTTGATTCCAAGTCTTTATTATTGTGAATAGTGCTATGATGAACATACAGGTTGATGTGTGCTTTTAACGCAGGAACAAAAACCAAATACCACATGTTCTCACTAAGAAGAGGAAGCTAAACATTGGGTGCTCATGACCATAAAGCTGGCAGCAAGAGACACTGGGAACTATTAGAGCAGGGAGGGAGAGAGAGAGAGAGAGAGAAGGGTTGAAAAATTATGCTCACTAGTCAGGTGATGGGGTTGTTTGTACCTCAAACCTCAGCATTTTGCAATATACCCATGTAACGAACCTGCACATGTACCTCCTGCATCTAAAATAAAAATGGAAATAATTTAAAAAGTAAAACAAAGTATGGTGGACAATCCAGTGTGTCATTCAAATTCTTCTTCAATGAAGAACTTGTTGCCTCACCTGCTGGGTGTGCTGTTGGCAGTCACCCAGAAACTTTCAGTTTCTTCAGGAGTTGTCTCAGCTACAGAGAGCTGCCCTCCCCAAGATCACGCTTTCCCCATAGTGGCACATAGTCAATGAGTGATTGATGCAGAGATGCAAAAATCTGGCAATCTCCACCCAACTTGGCACAACTCTGAAGGCCCAGTCTCACTCCAAAACTCTCTGTGGGCTCAGCTGAAGCCATTGTTGCTTCTGCATCACAGATTGACTCCTCTCTCTGCTCAATCCCATTTACAGCTTTTCCCTTTCATCTGAGCCATAGGGGATTCTTTAATAAATATTCTGCATGCTAAACTTTATCTGTGTGTGTCTTCTGGGGAATCCAACTTGTGACAGAGAATAAAAGGAAAAGCTGTAGAGCCAGATGAAATATTTTTAGCTCATATAACCGATAATGGAATCATAAAGCAGAATTACATAAACAACATCTAAAAGTTAAGAAAAAAATCCAATATATAAGTGGGCAGGAGATTCAAAAAGTCTGTTTACAAAAGAGAGTATTCAAAATGATTAATAAACAGAAGAAAAGATGTGTAACCTTGCTAGCAATCAGAAAAGTACAAATTTACACAACCAAAGGGATACTACTACACACTCACCGGAATGGTTAACGTTAAAAAGACTGTGGAAGACAGGGTGGCGATTCCCAAGAATATAGAATGAGAAATACCATTTGACCTAGCAATCCCATTACTGGTGATATACCCAAAGGATTATAAGTCATTCTAATACAAAGACACATGCACACGTATGTTTTTTGTGGCACTGTTCACAATAGCAAAGACTTGGAACCAACCCAAATGCCCATCAATGATAGACTGGATAAAGAAAATGTGGCACGTATTCACCATGGACTACTATGCAGGCAAAAAAGGGATGAGTTTATGTCCTTTGCAGGGACATGAATGAAGCTGGAAACCATCATTCTCAGCAAACTAACACAGGAACGGAAAACCAAACACCATATGTTCTCACTCATCAGTGGGAACTGAACAATGAGAACACATGGACACAGGGAGGGGAACATCACACACTGGGGCCTGTTGGGGGATTTGGGGAGAGGGGAGGAATAGCATTAGGAAAAACACCTAATGTAGATGATGGGTTGATGGGTGCAGCAAACCACCATGGCAAGTGTATACCTATGTAACAAACCTGCACGTTCTGCACATGTATCCCAGAACTTAAAGTATAATAGTAAAAAAAGCTGTCAATATGAAGTCTTGGTGAGGACACAGAGAAATAGAAACTCTTACATACTGCTACTGGAGGCATAAATTGTTATAACCTCTTTGGTTATCAGCAACAGATTGGGATTATCTGCTAAGGCTTATGTGTACACACATGACCCAGCAATTATGCTCTTAGATGTGCATTCAGAGGAAATATTTGTGTATATGTTTAGCAGTCAAATTAATGGCTGGCTTTGAGAGATAGTGATGGAGATGAGGCACCAGAGGGATTTGAGGTGCTGATGATGTTGTGTGAGGTAATTCAGTGAAGTATACATTTGTGTTTTCCGCACTTTGCTGTATGTGTGTTATATTTCACAATTAAAAAGGCAAAAATAGTGGACTGTGAAACCTGAAAAATAAAGAACCTCAAATAAAGTTCTAGTACTAGAGTTATTGTGAGAAATTTCCCTTCTTCACCAGAGCAAGAGTGAACCAGAGAAATCATGAGGACTAAGGAGGCATGGATAGATTTTCCATAATGCAGTTAATACTCGTGAAGAACAGTTGAGAATATTTGATGATGATGATGATGATGATGTTATCAAGGCAAAATCTTTATTTTCCAAAGTCACATCACGGTCATGCCACATTATTAAATTACAGCAGGATATCAACATCTCAGGTCATACACTGTGTAAAGTGGACTGATTCTACTTCTCTCTTTCTATGAATAAGTTATTTAACCTCAGGATATTTGTATCCTTATTGCTGAAATGTTAACAAGCCCCATCTCATGGTGTTATTGTAAAAAATAAATAAAGCAAGGTACCTCAAATGCCTGCATATTGTAGGTGTTCAATAATAGTGGTTCCTTTGTCACCACACCCCTTTTTACTCTCTTGTCATATTATTTTGTTGTAGTGAGCATTGGGATTGATAGTACAGCTTTCAGTACACGCATTCCCTGTCATGAAGCAATAGTATGGCTTTAGAGGTATGTTCTAGTTCCAGGGTTGAATTCTGATTGATTTAACCTATTTATGGCAATCCCAAATTCCTTGACATTTTGATTCAAGAATGAATGCTAAACTTTTTTTGGCAACCCCCTTTTTATTATCATGAGAAGCCCAGCCTGAGAATGCAGATGATCCACGGCAGAGGGCATTCCTGAGAGAATCATGGGAAACAAAGCTTAAATCTTACTCCTAACATCCGAAGCGTTCTCCCTCGACTTCTGGTTATATTAACAAATAGAATTTCATATTTCTTAAAGCTCTTAAAGTTTGAGATTCTATTACAGACAAGTCATCTTAACTGATACACTCATAGTGACTTGTCATCAAAATCATTAGATCTTCATATAATGTTTTTAAGCCCTGTATCTTTATATAAGCCAATTTGGGAACTTGTGTAGAATACGGTATAATTATCCTCATCAAATAACTACTTAATTTTAGTCAAACCATCCTGATCTATTTAAGTCTCTTAGTCCCAAGTTCCCAGGAAAAGAAAAAAATCCCTACATCGGCCTTCCCAAAACACAATAAGCAGAGTCCTATTCCCTCTGCCTTTGTAAGAATTTATCACTCTGTGTCTCTTTCTTTCTCTGTCTTTACTACTCTGTATATCTTCCCACTATCCATCTTTGGGTCTCTCTGTCACTTCTTTCTCTTTCCCCTCTTTTTCTGTCTTAATCTGTATCTGCATCTCTGTCTCTCTGCCTGCCTCTGTCTTTTCTCTGGGTTGTCTTTCTCAGTCTTGATCTTCTTTTCTTCTGTCTTCTTGCCATTGCAGAGAAACTTTACTCTTTTTGCCTAGAAGGATTTAATTAATTGTTTGGAGAGTGAGCAACTGATGTGCATTTCTGACTCTTCTCTTTTCTAACCTAAAGGAGTATAATAGGCATCATATGAAATTACATATAAAGAGCCAGACACAATGTGGGCATGAAATTAAAGGGAATCATCATAATTCTTTCTTGGATTCTCTTTTTCTTGTATATGGCCGAAAGGATGTGCCACGTTTTCTCTGCACTTTTAATAACTTGTATGGTGGATACAAGACTGACTATACTTGTTTCATTTCTCACTTATTATGACTGTTTTTTTTTAAAAAAATGGTATTTATTTTTTACTTATGTTTTTAAGTTTTACTCTAATTTTTTCTACTCTTAACACCACTCAATGATTATTCTATTTTTAGTTGACAAGTAATAATTGTGTATAATCATGTGGTACCATGTAATGTTTCCACACATGTATACATTTTAGATTGATCAAATCAAGGTAATTAGCAAAATCATCACTTCAAATATTTATATTTCTTCGTATAGAGAACATTTAAATTAATTTAGCTATTTTAAAATATACAATATCTTATTATTAAGTCAAACATCAGAACTAACTTCTCTTATTTAACTATAACTTTGTACCTACTGACCTTAAGAAGATTTGGTTCTACTCTTCTAACACACTTTACATTTCTACTGATCAACACAATATTCCATTTTTCTTGTGATGTTAAATCCAGAGAACAGTGGAGTAGACAGGATGTGGCTTTTGGAGGAAAATCAACATGACTTTCCTCTGTCTAGGTAGTTTGTGAGATGTTGCCACGAACACAGCATTTCTGTCTATTATTTATCTTGTCCTCAAAGTTCTCTCTCCACCAGATCCTTGATGCGCTTTAAAAGCATTTGCCATCTTGACTTAGAAACTTGTTTTTAAACTCATCTTTAAAATCTGGGGTTTGTTGGTAATGTACACCTGCCACGGCTGAGTTTTTGTCATGAGTTTCATCCAGTCAAATCTTGAGAATACTTATAATGTTCTTGTCTTCTCCTCCCCCCCTTTATTTTGAGACAGAGTCTCGCCTGTCGCCCGGGCTGGAGGGCAGTGGCGCAATCTCGGCTCACTGCAAGCTCCGCCTCCTGGGTTCACGCCATTCTCCTGCCTCAGCCTCCCGAGTAGCTGGGACTACAGGCGCCCACCATGTCGCCCGGCTATTTTTTTGTGTTTTTTAGTAGAGATGGGGTTTCACCATGTTAGCCAGGATGGTCTCGATTTCCTGACCTTGTGATCCACCCGCCTCAGCCTCCCAAAGTGCTGGGATTACAGGCGTGAGCCACTGCACCGGCCTGTAATATTTTTAGTATTATATTAAATTACAAAATTTAATACATGTAGTTTATTGGACTATGCTGTGATATTAGGACAACTCACTTGTTTAATACATACATAATACACATAAGTATATACATATACATAAACATAGCTATCTATCTAATCTCTTACTGTTGGCTAGGTGCTAGGGTCACAGTAGTGAATGATTACTCTAGTCTCCCCATCCTCACATAGCCCACTGCATTAGGTTGAATAGTGTTCCCCTAATATTCATGTCCATCTGGAACCTGAGAGCAGCCTTATATGGAAATAGGGTCTTTGCACGTGCCATGTAGTTAAGATAAAGTCATACTGGATCAAGGTGTACTCTAAATCTAATATGACTGGTGCCCTCATATAAAGAGGGAAATGGCCGGGCGCGGTGGCTCACGCCTGTAATCCCAACACTTTGGGAGCCGAGGCTGGCGGCTCATGAGGTCAGGAGGTCGAGACCATCGTGGTTAACACGGTGAAACCCCATCTCCACTAAAAATACAAAAAAATTAGCCGGGCATGGTGGCGGGCGCCTGTAGTCCCAGCTACTTGGGAGGATGAGGCAGGAGAATGGCGTGAACCCGAGAGGTGGAGCTTGCAGAGAGCCCAGATCGCACCACAGCAGTCCAGCCTGGGCGACAGAGCCAGACTCCGTCAAGAAAGAAAAGAGGAGGAGGGGAGGGAAGGGGAGGGGGAAAAGAAAAGAGAAAAAGAGAGAAGTGGGGAGAAAGAGAAAGAGGGAAATGTGTTCACACACATACACAGCATAGATCCATGTAAGGATGGGCAGAGAAGGAGGCCATTTGAACAGATGGGCAGAGACAGGAGGGGCATATCTACAAACCAAGGGATGTCAAGGACTGGGGGCGGCCACCAGAAGCTGGGAGGCAGGCGTAGAACAGAGTTTTCAGTAGAAACCAACCCTGTTTTCACTTTGATTTCAGACTTTTAGTCTCCAGAATGGTGAGAGAATATATGCTCTTGTTTTAAAGCAACCCAGTTTGTGTTAATTCGTTGTGGCAGTCTTGGAAACTAATGCTCATGCGGTCTTCTTTCTAAGCTCTTTTCCTGCTAATGTCTCTTGACTTTTTGGAAGGGTTGGGAGGTCTCTTGTCCACTATCTTTCTTCCTGTAGTTTCATTGTTTCCATCTATGGTATAATCAAGTCATTTATCTTCATCACTCTTGGCCATTTGTTTTAAGTCTTTAGGATCATGTTGTAATTTGCTTCTTATCATTTTTCATGGGATGTGTCCCTTGCTTGCCAGCATCCTTCGATTTTGGAATTATAAATCACAGTCTGAAAACATGTTCTTTGATACCATCTATTTAATCAGCAGCAACATTTTCCATATCTTTTGTCCCCAACCTGAAATGTGACCTTCAACAGGAAGAAAACACAGGACCTACACTTCTAGTCCTTCAGGAGTGGATGCATGGTATGTGTTCTTTTGACTAGTGTTATCCATTTAGTTTTAATTGAGTTTGACCTTTATCCTCTGGGTTACCTTTGTCTTTCTGAAGAATATACATGAGCATTGAAGGTGGGGAATATTGTTTTCTAACTTTTTGTTTCTTTTTTCTTTTCCCTCTGATAGCACAAAGGTAGGCACAAGAGTAGCATTTAATACTAACTGGGTAACTCATTTGCTTTTTCTTACCCTTTTTCATTTGCTTTTTCTTATTTTTCCAGCGAAGTGTTGAGGAGTAGATCAACATGTGTTAGTCAGAGGGCTCTTTTAAAAGCCCTGGTTAGGTGTTAATGATGTTCAGAATTTATGAGGATGTAAGTCAATTCATATCTTTGGCCACTAAGGAATTTCAGACAATTTTATTGAGAGGATCCAGATTATGAAAGTTGTTTTTCCACTGAGTAGACTGCAGTTACTGGAGGATACCTGTATTGGACTCAGGAATCTCTGAGATTCCCCTAATGTCAGTTTGGTGCAAGCTATCCTCAAGGGAGGACTTAGGTTCTGGTGATGATTTCCAGAGATACATTTTGCTTAAATTGAATGCCCATGTGCATATGCTAGAATGTTGAAAACCAGCACAGTTCCTCATTTGGAAAAAAAGGCACCCATAACTGAGTGGCTCTAACTGATACTCACCCCTCATTTGTACAAGATTTTCTTATTTGTTGGTCAGATACTAGAGTTGAAGAAATTGAGTTTCTTTTATTAAACTTTCACAAAATTTGTAAATTTCTCTGAACATGTTTTATTTTCCTGGAGAAAATTTCTGACTGAATTATAAACATAAAGGCAAAGACTTCCTAGTTGAAACGCTTTATTTCCGAGAAATTATGTTCAAACTTTAGTGAACATAATATGATTTCAATCTTACAACAGTGTGGAGTAAGTGCAGACAAATTATTGAGCTCTTGATTTTTTAGCACACATTTTGGCTATGAAGTGTTTGTAGGTAATAAGAGAAACTAGTCAGAACAAGTATTACCAAATTAAAAAGAATTAGTAGTTTCAGGCACCCAATATATTTCTGTGCTTGAAATTTCATAGTTATGACAGAAATTTTTAAGTCATAGTGAATGTTATTGTGTATTACAGAAGCACACAATGAAATGGATATTATATAGGCTAACCATATTCTAAGTTCTCTTTTCTAGAAAATGGTTTATACCATGGTTCTGTTCATGAAACTAATTGAGTACCATTTTGATGATACAAAGAAATATGATTTGAGACCTCCTTCTATAAGACCTAACCAGGTCTTATAATCTAGTAGGGATGGTAAAACTAGTGCAAATGTAATGAATAGTTGTCATTATTTTTGACTTGGTATAATCCAAACACTCTTCCTTTGTTCAGGGAATTCTTTACCTCATGAGTCTTTGTGGGAGATAAGGCCTCTCTCTCTCACTCTCTCTAGGATATGAATATTCCAGATACTTACCTACCCAACTTTGCACTGAGGGCATGACCATATTCTCTGGTCCCTGCTAATCAGGTGCAGCCACTCTGGACAGAAAGATTCAGGGTTGATGAATTTGCTCTGGCGATTGTTCTCATAAGGTTGAATTATTCAGGAAACAGTGCAACTAACAAGTTAGCATCTGTGACATGTGCCAGCAGTGTCTGTGGCTCAAAGCACAATCCCTGGATATTTGCAACAGTAGCAGTGATGGATATACTCCCCAGAATAATTCTGTAGCCTGAGTCTTGGCTTTATTTTTGGTTGCTTATCCCCAGGCGTGATTCTTCAGCCTTCCTGGAAATTCTATTATCTCTACTTAATCCTTTTTAAATAGTTACTCTGATTAAACTCTTTAAGAGTTAGTTTTTATTTCCTAATGCAGAATCTTAGTGATATGGTGTGTGTGTGTGTGTGTGTGTGTGTATAATTAAGTGTGCTTAAAGTACCATAGGAATGGTAGAAGAATGAGATTACTTCTGGATGGGGCCCTCTCAGTGAGTTGCCTACTTTGTACGTGGTTACCTACTGTAATATCAATCTTGAAAGGTTGAGTAGTCTACCCTAGCACTTCTAGGTAAAATTATAACTTTATTTATAATCTAGCAACAGTAAAGTTCTGCAAAATCTTGTTTAATTTACAAAATAAAATACTTAAATTTAGACCTGTTTGGGCATAAGAAATTTTATATACATTGATTATATTACAAACCATATATATGTAACATTACATATATATCATTGTATAAACATATTATATATACGTGTCTGTGTGTGTGTGTATATTATCCCTACAATAAACCTGGAGAATTGGTTAGCTTGATTAATGTAGAGAATAAAGTCAGATTAATTCAAGTTTAAAATAATACAAGCTACTCCAAGGCCTGAATTTACCACAGTCTCTATTTTGACCAAGTATGTAGTACCATTGCCAATGTTCCATGTTTCTTTTATTTAAGTTGCCTTGGCCTAGTAGAAAGCAGAGGCATGGACAGATAGACTAGATCTTCTGAAGTTGCTGTACTGAGTTTACCAAGCTTCACTGGTGGTAAAGAATGCCAAAATAAAATAGCTTTTGTGCTCTAGAAGGCAAGACCAACTGTATTTTCCAGACATGTCAATCCAACTGCAGTTATGCATACATATTTGGAGTTCTGTAGTGCAGTCTTCTTCCCTACAATACTGTTTGACCATTATAAACATCCACTCTAGAGTACAGGTCTTATTTAGCAGCTTGAAGGAAGGTTTACAGTCAGTAATCAAATAAAGGCATACTCTTCTCCAGTTCCACATTCTCCCCTCCCATTGGACTTTCCCAGGGTTTAGAATTAATTCAAGCCATGTATTTAGACGTATTTCCCATATGTCTTACACACATTTATCAATGGACTTCAATTCGGCAGTTGTTTTAGAGCATTTGCCTTGTGTCGAGGAGGAACTGAAGCCTTAGTACTCAAATACTCTTTTCCCATGTGTCAGTCTGAGTAAGATCAGCCTTTACAGAGATTGTGTTAAGCTCCTTTGGGGGCTGCCGGCTCTACTTATAGTTAGGGACTTCTAAGTGCATTTGTTAAACAGTGATTATGAAACTCTATCACCTTCCCTTCTGTAACTCTTCCCTAAAATGCCCTTAACAGAAATATTTCTGTTACGCATTCAGAAAATGCATCATGTCTTTAAACAAGTGTTGATCTGACTCACTATTTGTGTTGTTTTAATTTGGTTTGGCATTTTATATTGCAGTTTGAATAACTCTTGAGGATAGATACTGTTTGTGCTTTATCTACCATAGAATATGTCTTTTTCTTGTACAACCTTGTTTAAAGATGAGCTATTCTAAATTTTACACCTTGGACATGGATTCACAAAGAAGGTAATTGACTTTTTTTGATAATTAATTTCAGTTCAATGCAACTGAAATAAATTGATAACTAATTTTTAAAACAAATCATCATATCATATATATTCATATTAATATGGTTTTATTTCATTTTCTTAATACTCTATGTTATAGGCTGAATGTGTCTTCCAAAATGTATATATTGAAGCCCTAACTCCCATTATGATAGTATTTGGAGGTAAGGCTTTTGAAAGGTAATTTGGTTTAGAGGAGGCTATGAGGACAGTGCTCCATGATGAGATTCGTTTTCTTACTAGAAGAGGAAGAGAGAGCAAGCTCCGTTTTACTTCATTATGTGAGGACACAGTGGGAAGGCAGTTATCTGCCAGCCAAAAAGTAGGCCCTCACCATGCACTGAATCTACCAGCATCTTGACCTTGGTCTTTTTATCTTCTAGGACTGTGAGCAATAAATGTCTGTTGTATAAGCCACCCAGATTATGGTATTTTGTTACAGCAGCCTGAGATGACGAATACCATGTTAAAAAATCAAAGGAGATCGTGAAGGATGATTTAGGGGTACAAGGTGTAGGTATAAGAGGTTAATAAGAGAGAAGATTGAAAAGATAGGTTGGGACCAGTTTAGAGAAGTCTTGATCCTGAAGTTAAAAAATTTAAACATCATTGGAAAGCAAGGTAAAAGTGTTTGAAATCTTTGAAGAGAGGAAATACATAATCACAGTCATGCATTGAGAAGATCAATCATGCATCCAAGTGCAGGCAGTACTGGAGAAGAGCTAAGTGTGGATGTAAGAGGCAATGAGGTCATACTGCTTTGGACACTGTTCTGAATTGCTGAGCTGAGCAAACATGACCCACATCACACAGTTGGAGGCCTTTCCAACTAAGTGTCCTTGTTGTTATTCCAGGACTGAGAAACATTATTTACTAGCCTACAAACGGAAGAAAACACTATGTTCACAGTTGCATTTTTTCACAGAAAACCAGGTAGCTAAAGTTGATGAATAAAGAAAAACTGTTAGTGAGCCAGAGAACATGAAAAGGGATTATAGTGAAAAATGATTAGGCTTATGCAGTATGTATCTTGCATGCCTCTTTCTGTCTCTATTTACCTACACCCCACCAGGCTTTATACATTTAATATCTAGGGCTTCACATAACCAAAGATTTATAGAAGCGAGAATTCACAAGGAAGGAGGCACCAAAGAATGAACCTTTAACAATATGTGAACAAGTGAGAGAGAGAGTCTCCAAACTTTGAGGGGGAGGTTCTCATTTTCTCTAGTTTGTGAGATTATCTGTAGATGTATAATGGGTTAAATAAACAGGCCTGTGTGAGTAGAATGTGACAATATTGACTTTTACCTAAGCCCTGTGCTCCTGGAAATCAGTGATAGCCAACAAATCCCACCCCACCCCCTCAACACTTTTGTGTCTCAGAAAATGGTTTATTGCAGAGAATTTCTCTTTCCTGATGACTTAGTTAAGACTCACAGTTGCCTCTCTTGTTTGATTATAATAAGATCAGTCATACAGCTTCCAAATTCCCATTCTTTGCCTCACACGTGATTAGCTGAGCTGTTTGTGCCTACTGACCAATATGGACAAAATATCTGCTACTTTACTCACTTAAACCTTAGTTACTTTCTCTCCTTCCCCCAGGACCTTGAGCTTTGACCCACCTTCAGCCTGATCTAGCATACACCCAGTCTTTAATGTCCTGAATGCTGACTGACCTCCGGAAAATATTGTCTGATCAACTGTCCCATAAAGCCACCCTTGTGTCCCACTTACTCATGTCTGTTTTTTCCCTTCTACCTTATTCACTCCTACCTATAAAAGAACATACCTTTTCTGCCTGGCCCTTGAGAGGTCTGCATGTCTCAGAGACAGAGCATTCTCCACATTGGAATAGTCTCCAGCAATAGTCTCCCTATCATAATAGTCTGTTTTCCCTTTCTTGCAATAATCCCTTTGAATAAAGTCTCTCATTACTTAAGTTCAGATTTGTTTTCTATTCTGAGTATGGTGTAGAGAATGTTTTGTGTGTGTGCAGTTGTGCAATCATAGCTCAGTGCAGCCTTGAACTCCTAGGCTCAGGTGATGCTCTCACCTCAGCCTCCCGAGGAGCCTGGACTATAGGCACATACCACCATGCCTGGCTAATTTTTAAATTTTTTGTAGAGGCAGGGTCTCACTTTGTTGCCCAGGCTGGTCTTGAACTCCTAGCCCTCAAGCAGTTTTCCTTTTTTGGCCTCCCAAAGTGCTAAGATTATAGGCATGCACCTCTGTGCCTGGCCAAGAATGAAATGAGAACCTAGAAGAGTGCTACCACCAACTTCGTTCCCCCATTTCCTGGAAATTTAACCAAAAAAGGAGAAGATAGCATAGTAGTAACTAGGTTGGAAAATTTATTGTTACCATAGAATCTTCTAACTAAAATGGATCTTAAGGATTAAGTATCAGTTTGCAAATGAGAAAGCTATGGCTCCATGTATCAATTTTCCTTTTTTTAAAGTAAATTTTTAATTTAATATTATTTTACTTTAAGTTATGGGATACATGTGCAGAACGTTTAGGTTTGTTACATAGGTATACATGTGTCATGGTGGTTTGCTGCACCTATCAACCCGTTACCTAGGTTTTAAGCCCTGCATGCATTAGGTATTTGTCCTAATGCTCTCCCTCTCCTTGCTCCCCACCCCCTGACAGGCCCCGGTGTGTGATGTTCCCCTCCCTGTGTCCAATGTGTTCTCATTGTTTAACTCCCACTTAGGAGTGAGAACATGAAGTATTTGGTTTTCTGTTTCTGTGTTAGTTTGCTGAGAATGATGGCTTCCAGCTTCATCCATGTCCCTGCAAAGGACATGAACTCATTCTTTTTATGGCTTCTTAGTATTCCATGGTATATACGTGCCACATTTTCTTTATTCAAGTTTAGGGTTTTGTTAAATAGCAATAGAAAATTGATACATGGTGCTGGGAAAACTGGCTAGCCATGTATCAATTTTCTATTGCTATTTAACAAGACCCCAAACTTGGTAGCATAACAGCATTTATTTATTTAGCTCAAAATTCTGCTGGTTGGTAACCTACGTTGACTCTAGCTTTTTAGCTCTGTTAGACTGGGCTGTGTTCACGTGTGTATGTGCATGTGTGTGTGTGGGGTCAGCTGGGGGCTGGCTGGGTTAGGAAGACATCAACTAAGATAATTTACCTCTGCTCCACATGCTCTCTCATCCCCCAGCTGGCTAGTGTGGGCTTGTTCACATGGTGGCTATGCAGGATTCCAAAAGATTGAGTGGAAGTGTGCAAAGATTTTTGAGTCTGGCTTTACATTGCTTGCAAAGCATTCTATTGGCCAAAACAAGTCACAAGGCCAGTCCATATTTAAGAAACGAAGAGAGATTTGATAACTTGTATGGGAGGCACTGCAAGGAATTCTGGCCATTTTTGCAACCTACAAAATCCTATGAGATGAACTAGTTTGTCCAAATTCCATGTACTTAGTCAGTAGCAAAGCTGAGAGGGAGAGAAATGGTCTGTATTTTAGTTTAGTACATTTTGCTGATTACAGTTTTGCAGAATCTTCTGATTAGGGACTCCTCAACTAGAAGAAAAAGACTGTCCCTTTTGAGAGGATTTTCTATGGAAAGCAAATGGGAGGGTGGAGACAGACAGGGCTGTTCTATATGACTAGTCAGTCTGTGTCCTGCACAGGAGTACTGGGTCGTGAAGGTGAGTGGCAACTGAAACACGTTTGTGCTCTGCCTGTAAGCCATGTGCTCTTTCATAGAGTTTTATTTGCTTGGAGAGAGAATTTCCTTTTGCTAATTTTTACAAAGGCACTGTTCCTTAGCAATCCTTGTGCCTGCCTGAGGGAATGCCTGTTTCTAATCCTCTCAGAGCTTTCTGTGGGCTGCCTCTGGCTTTGGGCACAGTGCTGCTAAGAAGTTGAATGTGAAGACAACTGTTCCAAGCTCTTCTTCCAAACTGACCATTTGGATGGACAGTCCAAAGATGTTTGCATTTGGAAAACTGTTAATGAAAATGAGTCTAAGTACTGAGAAATAACTGATGACAAAAAAAAAAAAAAAAAAAAAAAAAAAAAAAAGAAAAGGCAAATCTGATTTTTGAACGCCTATATGGGAATTTTCAGGAACAGGAAGAGTCCTCCTTATTGTTTTTGGTTCATCCCACACTTGGCTTCCTGTTCCTCTTACCACTTTCCTCCGGCCTCTATCTCTCTCTCGAAATAGCTATTCTGTAGGTGTTATCAACCACACTGGTTGTGTGCTTTGTCTCAGTCACCTCCCTAGCAACTCATTCCTTCTGTTCACTGATTTCTGTGGGCTGTTCTACTTGAGTTTTCTCTCTGCACGTGGTTTATTACCCTTGGAAATCCAATCTCTTTGCTTCTAAAACTCTGAAAAGGAATGATTTCTTTGCAGGAAACTGATGATAAGAATATAAATATAAGACGTATACTTAAATTTGAAGATGTTCTCTAAATAAATTCTACAAGTGCTTTCAGATCATTGGTTCTGTGCTACCAAACTCAGTCCTGTGGGATATTTGCCCCATGAGAAGATCTCTGAAAACAGCATCCTGTAGTTAGTTGAGTTTGGGAAACAGTCCATGTTGTATCCCCCTCTTAGAAAGTCACACACACTCATGCATTAGAAGATCTGGAGGGTCCTCCAGAAATGATTCCTATTTAACATTTTTTAAATGTCCTTAAACTTATTTGATTATAAAGACCTGTATTCCCTTAAACCTAGTAATATTGGGTAGATCTAGTAGTCTGTAGTCCAGGCTTTGGAAAACACGGCTCTAATTGGTATTATAATACAGAGAAGCATGAGGTTTAATAGAAATTAGGTAGGATTAAGGGCCATGTGGCTTGAATTCTGACCCCATCTCACTGCTCATCATCTGTGCGACTTTGAGGGGACCATTCACTCAGGCCCTTCCCACTTCAAATCAGTCCCATCTTCTTTATGAGAAGTTTTTTTATGGTCTCTCATGGTCATGAAATTCTCTTGCATTCACTGCGTTACTAAACATTGTGTTGCCTTTATGTTTTCCATAGAGCTTTGTCATGTCCCTGCCTTTAATCCTGGACCCTTTATCTCATGTGGGGTTTTACAGAATTCTCCTAACTGGGACCCCTGCCCCAGATGTCGAACTTCAACCTCCACTGCCCTTCCAGTCTGGCTTTGATTCTGGCACTAGAGGCATTTAATACTTGTATTTAAAGCCCAAGTATTGAACTCTTACTTTTAAAATCTTTGATTAATCCATCTTGCCTACAAGATAAGTACAAATTACAAGTTTAATTTTGTTTTTTTTCTGGCCTACAGAGCATATGCCAAACTGGCCCAATTTAACTTACTTGTTTTATTTCTTACTACTTCTCACCAAAACAACCGTTCCTGTTTCCTAAATATGAGAAGCACTTTGCACATGTGCTCAACCCTTTCTATGCATTCTACTTAGAAACTCCTTGTCATCCTTCAGGGTCAGTCCTGAATATCGCTGCCCTGGGTGGCACTACTTTTTCCTTTATGTTTATATAGCCCTTTGTATATACCTATATAATAGTGCTGAATCACATGCATTCTAGATGAACATGGATCTGTAGTTCTAATTGCTCTTTGATTGCAAGGTCTGTGCCATTGGCTTCATGGCATCTCAGTGCAGAACACAGTGTCAGCCATATAGAAGGCATTCATTAAATGTGTGTGAGTAGATTTAAAATGAACCAGCCCCTTCCAGTTAAAGCTGGAAGGTATCTATATGATTATCGAGCAGATGACATATATATGACTCTCTTCTTCTGCTATGGTTTGACTGTGTCCCCACACAAATCTCATCTTGAACTGTAATCCTCATAATCCCCACGTGTTGTGGGAGGGGCCCTGTGGGAGGTAATTGAATCATGGAAGCAGTTTCCCCCAGTGCTGTTCTCATGATAACAAGTGAGTCTTATGAGACCTGAAGGTTTTGTAAGTGTCTGGCATTTCCCCAACTGGCACTCATTCTCTCTCCTGCCGCCTTGTGAAGAGGTGCCTACCACCATGATTGTAAATGTCCTGAGGCCTCCCCAGCCATGTGGAACTGTAAGTCAATTAAACTTCTTTTCTTTATAAATTACCCAGTCTCAGGTATTTCTTCATAGCAATGTGAGAATGAACTAATAAACCTTCTAATATTTTTCCTTTTTAAATTCATGGTAGTCATTGCTAATCAAAAAGGGCACTTTTTCCATTTAGCCCAGGTATAGTTTTAGAATCCATATCAGCACATTGCTCCTGGAAGTCGCTGATTGGTTAGAGTCAGCAGCACCTAACCTGAAATTTATTTCCCATGCTGAATATATTTGAACCGTCTTATTTTATAGATGAGTAAATGAGCTTAATGAATTGTCCAACAGGTCACACAGCAAATAAGTATCAAACTCATAATTCGAGTCCAGGTTCTTTTATTTTCTACTCGAATACTCTTTCTGCTATACTGAGAAGGCTACCTTTGTTAATTTTTCTGTTCCTATATTTTCTGGGCTCTTCAGTTAGCTTGAAATTCTCTAAGGGAGCGAACTAAGGAGGATGCACTTTTTACACCTCTTGTCTTGCACGTCGTAGGTATACAATACATATTTGCTGATTATTTAAATTGTATTTCACATGCCAGTCATAATATGTTTGAAGTGGTTTGAACAGGCTTATTTTTCTTTTATACTTAAAATATTTCCTCCATCCCTTTGTGTTTTCACAATCAATATGAGAAGAGATTTTTCTAAGGGCAGGTGGCCATTCCAGCCTAGTTTCCACCTGGTGCATTTTAAATTCTGAATGGAGAGATGAGCTCTGACTGTGCCTCTAGGTTTTGCCATTCTACTTTGCATCGTTGTCTTTACCCTCACAATGACTCTTTACTTACAAAAGTGTCAGACTATTTCTGAACACTACATTTACAACCATGGTTTCACTAAGTATCCCCACTCAAAACTAGGCATGCTGCTTGTAACACCTTAGCCATCACAGATGTGGAAAATGTAAAACACATTTGTAAATCTGAATGCTGAGCTTCATGCAACACATCAAACACACCCAATCTTTCCAGCCCCATATGGGACTTGTGAACATACATTTAAACAGAACAAAAAAAGTTTTTACCCTTTATATCCCTTTTATGGGTGTCTAGAATCAGTGATAAAATTTTCTTCTTTGTATAGCTGCTGCTTACACATAGCTATGACTCAGGAAAGTAATGGGAAGTGTATCTATCTGCTCAGTGCTAAGGTGGTTCTCTCCTCCGAATTGTCCATCTCCTCCACTCCTGTCCTGACTTTGAGTTACTAACATGCTGGAAATTTCCACTATTGGAGTCATTCTTTCAGTGCAATGCATTATCTTTCCAGAAGGCAACTGCCAAAATATCATGAATGTCCATGGACTTTTCAGTATGAAATATTCGAACCAGTTAATTTCTATCCAAGGGTGAGACCATAGAACCCTGGGTGTACAGAAGGTTACGTTTTTCAAGAATCGTTGGCCAACCATTAGAGAGCAGGAAAGCCCAAAGCATTGGATTGTGTGGTTATGGAGATCCCGAGCCCCCAAAAAAGCAGCACACAGACACTTGCCTTGTTATTCTGTTGCCTCTGCTGAATGGATATCCCTCTCTTCTTTGCCTTGCCTACCCCTAATCAGTGTTCCAGGCCCAAAGAAAATGTTGCTTTTTCAGTGAAGAGTCCCTCATGTACCAGGCAGTTAATTATAATTTCATCTGTACTTCCATTGTATTTTATATTGATTTTGTGGCATCTCCACTTGCATTATATTTAGTGGTATATTAATCCGTTATTTCCCTTTCAAGTCACAAACTCATTTTTTTTCTGTTTATTTATTTTTGGATTCCTAGCATCTAATTTCTGGCACTTAGTGTGACATTATTCAATGTTTTTTGGAATTGAATTGGGCCCAAGACATTTGACAATCAATAAAATGCAGCAAACTTTTTTTTTTTTTTTTTAAGGAATTCTACATTTGGGGGCATTCTCAAGAGCTAGGACTTGCATCTGTCAATGGGCAACGTATTCATCTATCTGTTTTGTGCATTTAAAATCTTTTGCTGTTAGCTAGAAGTAAATTGAATTTAAAAGGAGCCTTTCTCCATTTACACTGAATTCTGTCTTTTGCTTTTTTTTCCTCTTTAGATGGCTTTGAATTACTTTTATAGAGATTGCTACTTCCTTTCTTTCTAAGTTTGACTTGGTTGATTTACTTCTCTTCCCCTTCCTTCTCAACCTTCTCTCTTTCCTTTTCCTTTGCATCAGTGCCTTTTCTGGCATTGGTCATCATTGTCACCATTACCCTCCATTGCCCTTGCTCTATGTGCCAGATGCTTTACAAACAGTATCTCACTCTTAGTCCTCACAATGTTTTTCAGGAAAGGTCTTATTTTCCCTTTCTAAAGATTAAAAAACTGGTGTTCAGAAAAGTTTAGGAGCTTGCCCATGTCATAGAGAGCTGGGATTTAATGCTTGGAACGTCTCCCCATCCCCTCCCTTCCCCTCCCCTCCCTTCCCCTCCCCTCCCTCCTCTCCCTTCCCCTCCCCTCCCCCCTCTGCCTTTCCCTCCCCTCCCTCCTCTCCCCTCCCCTCCGTCCTCTCCCTTCCCCTCCCTTCCCTCCTGTCCCTTCCCCTCCCGTCCCTCCTCTCCCTCCCCTCCCTTGCTTCCTTCCTTTCTTTACTTTACTTTACTTTTCCCTCCCCTTCCCTCACCTCTCCTTCCTTCCCTTCTTCCTTCCTGCCTCCTTCCCTCCATCTCTTTGTTTCTTGTTTTGCTTTCTTTTTATTTCCTTTTTGTCCTCCTTCTCCATCTTCTTCTTTTTCTTCTTAAATAAGTCAGGATTTCAAATTCTGCCCTCTTACTCTAGAAGCAAATTTCTTTTGTTGGTAAATACATGTGCATGGTTTAGGTAGTTTTCACCCACTCAAGCTCTACTCAAACTCCAACTGAAGTTGAGAGGCTGGATTATCCTCACCATTGCAGAGAGATGCCTGTATCCTCATGCATATCTGTATAATCCACTAACTGTCAGCCCAAAACTTACATCTATGGCTTAATAACTACTCACTGTGTGGGTGGCTTTTTCAGAAACAGATTTTCCTTCTTCTCTCATTGATTTGTTCTTCCTGATCCCCTATTTTTAGATCTAATTTGTTTTCTTCTGGAAACTATATTTTACTGTGGTCTGGTTTCACTAGTGCTGTAGCAATGGAGGTGGATTTATGAGCAATCAGACGTAAAGACTATTTTATATACCTAAGGAAACTAGTTCTCAAGCTTGAATAGATCACCAGAGACCCTTATCCAGGATTTAGGCTCACATAGTGTAGGCGCATTACAGGTGTTTCACTAACAGGAGGAGGGGAAATGTCCCAAATCAAGGTAGGCAATTTTCCTTCTAATTTATTAAATTCTTAACTATAATTGATTCGGAAAAGTGGTAACAAATGGGCTGCCTGCTAAAATGAGGTAGAACTTGGCTGCCCTTGCAGCCCACTCTGAATTTCTAGACACCCTTAAAGAAGATGGCAGCACTGAGAAATAGAGCTGTTGGTCCTCCAAAGGGGCTCCATTATAAGTGGTGTGACGATTAAAGCATCTTCTCTACTGTTGACATGTTGCCTTCCATGAACTCATGGTCCCCAAATTTCAAAGGTTCCTCCAAAGGAGGCTGCTCTTAAGTCCCTGTTTTATTGCCTTTTTTCTTTTTTAGAAGTGGGCACTGCCTGTCTCAGGAGACATCCTTGGTTCTAGCATTTCTTTTATTCAGACCTACCATCTGCTTCTACAAATAATTCTACCAACCACATTTTCCATGATTTGCTTCATTATGTCTCCACGTCCCTTACACAGTGCGTGATTTTTATGGAGTTGGTGTTTCTTGGGGAGGAGAGTGGAAAGGAATGAGGGGGTTTATAAAAATAATGAGACTGAAATTTGCTTAAAGATGTTCCAAATAACCCACTTATAAATTGACTGTTTAGAGAGGCAGCTTTCAAAATTGGCCGGGGAACTAGAAGGAAAAGAAGTAAAAATAATTCAGGCTCAGCAGATATATATTTAGATAACAAATTCAAAGAGAAGCAGATGAAGAAACCTGGATAAACAACTAAACCCAGCAAATGAAAATAACAGATCGCAATTGGGCCACGCAGCTGATACATGAATAGTAAATCTTGACAGAATACTTGCAAACGAGGCAGCCCAGGGATTCAGAGATGATCTGAGAAGCTGGGATCTAACAGCCCCAAAGTCCACATGTCCCTGCTTGAGAAACGCTCTGGAGCCAGGGCAGGGGGAAGTTTCCTCCTTGCCTCAACATCAAAGGAAGATAAATCTGCCATTCTGTGATGCCAACATCATCATCCTCAGCTTAGCTCCCACCCCTCTCTGACCCCCTGCTGAACTCAGGCCCTTTTCTGGAGGGTGGGGGGCTATTTTTAAAAGAGCTATTCAGTTGTTCCTTCATCTAATCAACATACTTGCTTGCCAGGAATTGTGCTAGCTGCTTGCAAATATTGATCTATGTTTGTACAGTGATTTACAGTTTGTCAGATACATTCCAATACAAGCCTCTCAACAACTTGGGAAGTAGATTTGATTGCTTTCATCTTATAGATAGGCTAGAGATAGGGAAACTCAGGAGGATAAATAACTGCTTAAGGTCCCACAGTTCTTGAATGGAAAATCTGGCATTGAATGTTTATTATTCAGTATACAAGGCACAGGATTAGTTGCTGAGATGCCAAAGATAAGACATTGTCTCTGCCCTTGAGAAGATTGGAAACCAGAACAGGAGAGCAAAAATGAATAAAGTCTTACCTCTGTATGGATAATGCAGGGAATACACTAAGTATGATAAGAGAGATACTTATGAAAGGTATAATTGAGTGGCGATTGATAAGAATTTAAGGATTCTTCCCTTCTACTGGCATTTGAATTGTAGCTGAGAACGGCTGAGGGCAAAAGCAGTCTGCGATCCAAAGGAATGAATTGTAAATGGAGGCATTTCAGGTGGTGGTGATGGGAAGGCGAGAAAGATAATTTTCCTCAGGAAATCTGGCCAGCTAACTCCCAATTTGTATAATGTAGGGAGTTTTCTGTTATTAAATCTGACCCTTTGGCCTATGGTTTAAATGCAAGTGGGTGAAGATAGTCACCAGTGAGCAGACTAAAACTCCATTATTAGAGGGTTTAGACTGTGGAGGTGGATTCTTCTATAGCCTCTACTCTGAAACTGCTTGGGTCCTGACCTGTACTTGATCACATATGTGAGTATACTCAGCTGTTGTATTACAAATGCGCTTCTGCACAATACCTCCTATCGCTTTCCTCCTCTAAACCCATTGCTTCTCTACCAGTGAGGTCTCGTTTTTTGCCTAAACTATGACAATGACCTTCTTCTCTAGTCTCTCTTTAGCCTCTGCTGTATACTGCTGTGCAGTGACCAGTCTAATCCACAACCATGATCATTATTACTGCTGGGTTCAAAAATATTTGATGATTTCCCCCTGACTTAGAGAAAAACAATCATGATATGATCTCAAAGGCTAGGGTGGCCATGCATCTTAGTATGCCCAGGACAGTCCTGCTTCATAACCCATGGTCCTAGCATCATTGCTCTCCCTTCCACTCTCATGTGTGTCCTGATTTGGATGTTACCCTACCCTAGGTCCTCAACCATCTTGTCCAAGCCTACATTCCAGACCCATAATCCAATCTCTCCCTGCCATGGTACCCAGTGCTATAGGTACAGCTGTTTCAACCATCCTCACCCTAGCCCTGCACTTCTGCAACTTTGTACTTTTGCACTGCAGTGGCTTTTTTTTTTTTTTTTTTTTTTTTGCCTACTGTGCTCTTTTTAACCTAGCTCAAATGTCACCTGCCCTTTGTAGCCAAATCAGTTTGCTCCAGAATTAATTGTTTTCCCCTTCTGAACCCAGAACATTTATTTGATCTTTATCAGAGTGATTGGTTCCTTCTGTCATGAATAATTGTTATCTACAGACCAGATTCTCTAACTAGAATGTGAGTTCCTTAAGGGAAGTGAATGGGTTGATTGTCTTCTCAGTAGTAGCTTTTTGTCCCAGTATTTTGTATGTTAGAATGTGCTCAGAAGTGTTGACATGACTGTGATGGTGAGTAGTTTAGTAAATTGAAAGTTAATTCATGACTGCTCAGTTTAGATAGGATTGTTCCCTTTTTCAACAATTAGATCTTCTAGGGCCCTCTGAAACCTTTGCACTTTACCAGAGGGCGTCATATGACCTATTCTTATATAACCAGGTCGTAGGTTTCAGCCACAGACACATTATCCTTCACCTGATATTCCTTGCATCATTGATAACCACTATCCCTTTCTGTTGACTTTGTTTATTGAATACTTGTGTCCTACTTTGAGCAACCTAATATAAGTAAATCAGAGGTGAAGAAACACATTAAGGGAAAATTGTTTGCTTTATGAAAAGATTCTGTGTGGGATTGTTTTTAATAGTCAATTCCTGTTTTATTTTGTTTTAAAAATAATTGAGAAATGTATTTGTTAAATAAAGGTAGAACCTGTCTTTCAAAGATTATGAATGGATTTGTCTTTTGATACTGGTTATCCTTTCCTAGTTTCCTGATTTGTTTTGAAATAAGTTCATCTTCCCTTTGACCACTCTGGGTTTCTGCCCCTGTCAATTCTTCACTTTTATGTAGACGAATTAAGACTGCAGGCTTAATTATCCCTCGAAGGTCACCCAGTGAATATTTGTTGTTCTTCTTATTTTTTTTTTTGAGATAGAGTCTCGTTCTGTTGCGCAGGCTGGAGTACAGTGGTGTGATCTCGGCTCATTGCAAGCTCCACCTCTGGGTTCACACCATTCTCCTGCCTCAGCCTCCTGAGTAACTGGGACTACAGGTGTCCGCCACCATGCCAGCTAATTTTTTGTATTTTTAGTAGAGATGGGGTTTCACCGTGTTAGCCTGGATGGTCTCGATCTCCTGACCTCGTGATCCGCCCACCTCAGCCTCCCAAAGTGCTGGGATTACAAGCGTGAGCCACCATGCCCGGCCAAATATTTGTTACTCCTTTTGTCACCTAGCATCTAGGAAGATTATTCTGTGTTTGAGGAATTGAATTTACTATCTTATTTATAAATAATTTGCTGCTATTATGTAAGACAAAAATATTCGTTTTCTTAACTGCCCTTGTGGATAGGGTAGAGGCATGTAGCTTTGGTGCTTGCAAGCAGAGTACCGTGATCAAACATTGAACTGGAAACTAGTGCACAAAGAAAAAGTTACATTGGGAAAAACCACCAAGGCAAAGATGGTGGCAGTTACATCTGATTTTTGAAGCAGGAGCGTTTGAGCAAACATGGCATACCCAGCTTTGGCCATGTTGAAGGTACAGCTGTGGGGCCTTAGACTAGCAATGGCAGAAATGAAGTTACCAATGAAGTAGCATTATGGTATGATTTGCTAAAAATTCTCTTTGCAGAACCTTTTTTTCTGCTCCTCTGACGTGCTAGGAGATTTTATGAATGACCTAATATCCTTTAATAAATAATTATCTGTTTAAACTAGCTAAAATTAGCTTCTGTTATTTGCAACTAAGATAATTTTCATGGATATAGAATCCACATTATGTCCAAGGCTAGTTCATATTGTTGATACTGTCTCTGGTAATTGTCATGGCAGACGTGATGGCGAGAGAGGGAATCCTGCCACGGCTTTTGTCTCTATAGTGTAACTATTGTCTGTGTCACAAAGTCCTGGAGTCTCTAACTTTTAAGGAACTCTCACATTTGTTGACTTTTCTCCATCTCCATTGCCATCACCTGAGGCCAAGCTATCATCATTCTCTTCCAGGGGTACTGCAACAGTCTCCAAATCTGTTTCCCTGAATGCAGTCTTAGATTTCAGTAATCCATCCTCCATTCTGCAGTGAAAGTGAGCTTTCTAAAGCATGTGTTTGATCCTGGCATTGCACTTAGTGAACCCCTTTAATGGTTGTCTGATACTTTTTGAATAAAATATAAAGTCCCCACATAGCTTCAAGGCTTTAATGTTATAGCTCTGTCTACCTTTCCAAGATCATAACTTACCTCTCTGTTCCTTCTTTATGTTCCAAATATACTGAACTCTCTGTCAGTTCCTTGAACATGGTCCTAACCTCTGGGTCACTCTGTTACTCCTGCTTAGAACACTGTTCCTTTCTTCATTCAGCCTTGTTTGTCTGGCTCACTCTTTGTAATAGGCAAGATATTGCTAGCAGCTGTAAAAGACAAATGCAAAATTCTCAGAGACTTACCACAATGAGAATGTATTTCTCATTTGCTTCAGAGTACAATGATAGTAATTCTAGTTTGGAGGGTTTTTTTTTTCTTTTTTTTTTTTTTGTAGCCATTCAGGGGACTCACACTCCATCCATCTCCATGGTTTCACCATGATGTAGGTCCTTGGAGATGCCTCCATTCAGTGGATCATGGGGAAAGAGAAACGGAAGAACCTCATGACCAAGCATGGAAGTTGTGTGCTTCACTTATACACACACACACACACACACACACACACACACACCCCTCCACCACATAGTCACTCAGCATTATAGGTGAAACTAGAAAATATAGTCTATCAGTGTATCTATAGGAAACAGAAATGGAAGTCTCCACCACGGAACTCATAAATTTTTAGGCCTTAGCTGTGACTGCCTTTTAGAGGATGACTTTGATTCTCTACTCCCAAGTCTGTTTAGGTAAACCTTTTGGTCCTCTCAAAGTAGCATGTTTTCCAAGAGAGGCAATAGAGCATAGAAGTTAAAAATGCAGGTTTTGGAACTCACATGACTTTACATCCCACCTCCATTATTGATTAACTATTTGATTTGAGCAAGTTATTTAATCATGTTTTGGGCCTAATTACCGTTTTTTTTTTGTAAAACTTGGGTATGAGTAGTGCTTACTTCAGGGGTTGTGATGAGGACTAAACGAGATCATGCACACAGGGCAATTAGTGGTCATATACATATGCACTCACATATATACAAAGTAAATGTTTAATAAATATTAGTACTTGTACTTTTTTGTTTATCTATTATGGCACATATCAGTCTATAAAGTAAATGTTTGTTGACTGGCCTGTTGAGTGTCATTCTGGAACTTGCTCACAAAAGCCCATTGTATACATCTATTCTCACCTTCACTCTAAGTGACCTCATATTGGTAGCTCGAAATTGGCCATTGTGTGTGCATTTACACCACATAAATAGGCAAACACTATAAAATTTCAAGTTGTAGTTTTTTTGTTTTTTGTTTTTTGTTTTTAACCTGTATACCACTGCTTCTGCATGCATTCCTTATTTGGTTCTGCGGGCAAAGTTCTGTGGAGGCAAAACCCAGCACAGTGCCTCACACATAGTGAGTACTCAATAATTATATTTTGAGACACTGGTTGAAAGTGTTGGAAGAATACAAACTGAAGAACTGTGGGGAGGGTGAAGCAAATTAGTGTATGCATTATATCCATTTCCTTCCCAAAAGTTCTAAGCAACACAAGGTTGAAGAGTTACCAAGTTTTCAAAGACTTACCCAACAGTATAAGGACATTTCTTCATTGAGTTGATTAGGAAGCCGAAAGTAGAAGCAGTGAGGTCAGAATGAAGTAACAACATGTTTGTGTTCCCTACTTATCACTGAGACGTGCAAGGTGGGATAAAAGTGAAGCTTCTTAGAGCATAAGTTTCTGTCATTTACGATGTCATGAATGGAATTGGAGGTCATTATGTTAAGAGAAATAAGCTAAGCACAGAAAGGCAAACATCACGTGTTCTCACTTACTTGTTGCTCAGAACTTTTTGAAGGAAGTAGATGTATTGCATACACTACTTTGCTCCACCCTCTCTACAGTTCTTCAGTTTATATTCTTCCAACACTTTCAGTCAGTCTCGCAAAATATAATAAAAAATAAAAATCAAAACAATTGAACTCAGAGAGTAGGAGGATGGTTACCAGAGGCTGGGAAGTGTGAATGAGGGAGAAGGTGGGAATGGTTAATGAGTACAAGAAAATAGTTAGAAAGAATGAATAAGACCTATTATTTGGTAGCACAACAGGTTGATATAGTCAATAATAACTTAATATACATTTAAAAAATAAAACAAGCAAAATTTCTTAAGAAAAAAGAGCTGGTAATTTCCTGAGAAATATAATAGAAGCAATGCAATGTAGAATAAAACACCGTAACTGACCTCGTGTGGAGTTTCATCCACTGTAATGTTTTAGCATATTGAATTGACTAGTTTCATCTTCCAGTAATTATTTTCCATGTTTCACTTGGTGCCAGGATCAGCTTGGGTAACTCCCTTTATTTTATACTTGGTAATTTTGAGGAGAGGTCTATTCATTCATTTATCATTCCAACTCATTCTGGAAAGTATCATAGTGTTTGGGGGCAGAAGAAGACCTTAAGCAGTTCCCTGGTTTTCTCCTCTGCCCCCAGTGAAGGTATTGGGCTCACCTTTTCTTTCTCAGGGCATTTGGCTCATACTTAATAAATATTTTAAAGACTTATATTAGCCAATTACACCAGAATCTTTTTAATACAAGACAGCAGTCTAATCAATTGTAAGAGATAAACAGCAGCTTTCCCATACTCACTCATCTATGTAAAAGGTTTGCTTTTTTCCTCCCTTCTACCCTCCCTCCTTCCCTTATTTCCTTCCTCCTTTCTTTCTTCATTTTATTTTAAACATTTCAACCTAACCCCATGTCTATTACTTGACATAGGTGACTTAGTACAGGTGGCCAGTGAGGGTTAGATTTTGTTCTTCATCACTTCAAATGTAGTATTTTATGTACATAAAGACCATTTATTTCAACTTCTACTCATTTTCTCTGAATTTCAAAAATCCAGTGCGCCATACTTCTGTGTTAGTTATAAGTTCTGCAACATTGTCAGTCTCTGTTATATGAAAGGAGTCTCCTCACAGCAGTCATTGCTTTATATTGAAATTTCTTCTCAGCCTGTCTCTCTCTTTCTAGGTTGTGAATTTCTTGAGAACAGGGACTTTGTTTTATTGCTCTTGGTTTTTCCTGAACAGAAGGCAATATCTGGCACATAGGAGCTCTATAAGTATGTTGTGAATGCCTGTATGTTTCATCAGTGAAAGAGCAGGCTGAGCCTTGTAGTAATTCTATATGCGTGATAGTGCCGAGGATATAGAGTGCCTTAGCCACTGACGGGAATTTAGAAGTCTTTTGGTTCCCCAAATTCTCTCTTTTATAGATAAGACAACTGAAGGCTCAAAGATCGTGAGTAGGTTTCCTGAGGTCACACAACTTATAAGTGGCAGGGTTGAGATTTGAACCCAAGTCTCCTTGTCCCAAGCTGAACTCTTTCTATAACACTACAGCTGCTCTGTCTACTGCTGCGCATATACTGATGGATGGTGCTAGGTAGACTATGGTGACGCAGAGGAACTGATTAGGTCCCTTTTGGGGGTGAGTGTGTCCTGTAAGAGTCCATGTAGCAGAAGAATAGCCATGCATTACTATTCAGAGGTTACAAAGGAATGTTCATTTCTACAGGAAAGGGAATATACCATCAAATGGAGTCTAACTTACACTAGTTACTGTCCTTCTGATCCATTACTTCAACTTTTAAGTTCATCCTCCAAGGCACAAAGGAAAAGGGACTGAAAAAGAGTTCATTATTTAGAAAATTTAATCCAATCTGAAGCTGTTAAAATGCCAGTCTTGTTTCTTTTCTTGTTTTATTATACTTTAAGTTCTAGGGTACATGTGAACAACTTGCAGGTTTGTTACGTATGTATACATGTGCCATGTTGGTGTGCTGCACCCATTAACTCATCATTTACATTAGGTATATCTCCTAATGCTATCCTTCCCCACTCCCCCTACCCCACAACAGGCTCTGGTGTATGATGTTCTCCTTCCTGTGTCCAAGTGTTTTCATTGTTAAATTCCCACCTATGAGTGAGAACATGCAGTGTTTGGTTTTTTGTCCTTGTGATAGTTTGTTGAGAATGATGGTTTCTACCTTCACCCATGTCCCTATAAAGGAGATGAATTCATCCATTTGTATGGCTGCATAGTATTCCATGGTGTATATGTGCCATCTTTTCTTAATCCAGTCTGTCATTGGTGGACATTTTGGTTGGTTCCAAGTCTTTGCTATTGTGAATAGTGCTGCAATAAACATACATGTGCATGTATCTTTATAGCAGCATGATTTATAGTCCTTTGGATATATTTCCAGTAATGGGATGACTGGGTCAAATGGTATTTCTAGTTCTAGATCCTTGAGGAATCACCACACTGTCTTCCACAATGGTTGAACTAGATTACAGTCCCACCAACAGTGTAAAAGTGATCCTATTTCTCCACATCCTCTCCAGCACCTGTTGTTTCCTGACATTTTAATGATCACCATTCTAACTGGTGTGAGATGGTATCTCATTGCGGTTTTGATTTGCATTTCTCTGATGGCCAGTGATGATGAGCATTTTTTCATGTGTCTGTTGGCTGCATAAATGTCTTCTTTTGAGAAGTGTCTGTTCATATCCTTCACCCACTTTTTGATGGGGTTGTTTGTTTTTTTCTTGTAAGTTTGTTAGATTTCTTTTTAGATTCTGGATATTAGCCCTTTGTCAGATGAGTAGATTGCAAAAATTTTCTCCCATTCTGAGGTTGCCTGTTCACTCTGATGGTGGTTTCTTTTGCTGTGCAGAAGCTCTTTAGTTTAATTAGATCCCATTTGCCAATTTTGGCTTTTGTTGCCATTGCTTCTGGTGTTTTAGACATGAAGTCCTTGCCCATGCCTATCTTGAATGGTATTACCTAGGTTTCTTCTAGGATTTTTATGGTTTTAAGTCTAACATTTAAGTCTTTAATCCATCTTGAATTAATTTTTGTATAAGGTGTAAGGAAGGGATCCAATTTCAGTTTTCTACATATGGCTAGACAATTTTCCCAGCTCCATTTATTAAATAGGGAATCCTTTCCTCATTTCTTGTTTTTGTCAGGTTTGTCAAAAATCAGATGGTTGTTGTAGATGTGTGGTATTATTTCTGAGGGCTCTGTTCTGTTCCATTGGTCTGTATCTCTATTTTAGTAACAGTACCATGCTGTTTTGGTTACTATAGCCTTATAGTATAGTTTGAAGTCAGGTAGCATGATGCCTCCAGCTTTGTTCTTTTGGCTTAGGATTCTATTGGCAATGCGGGCTCTTTTTTTGTTCCATATGGACTTTGAAGTAGTTTTTTCCAATTCTGTGAAGAAAGTCATTGGAAGTTTGATGGGGATGGCATTGAATCTATAAATTACCTTGGGCAGTATGGCCATTTTCATGATATTGATTCCTCCTATCCATGAGCATGGAATGTTCTTCCATTTGTTTGTGTCCTCTTTTATTTCATTGAGCAGTGGTTTGTAGTTCTTGAAGAGGTCCTTCACATCCCTTGTAAGTTGGATTCCTAGGTATTTTATTCTCTTTGAAGCAATTGTGAATGGGAGTTTACTCATGATGGTCACCACCAGACCTGCCCTACAAGAGCTCCTGGAGGAAGCACTAAACATGGAAAGGAACAACTGGTAGCAGCCACTGCAAAAACACGCCAAATTGTAAAGACCATCAATGCTAGGAAGAAACTGCATCAACTAATGACCAAAATAACCAGCTAACATCATAATGACAGGATCAAATTCGCACATAACAATATTAACCTTAAATGTAAATGGGCTAAATGCTCCACTTAAAAGACACAGACTGACAAATTGGTTAAAGAGTCAAGACCCATCAGTGTGCTGTATTCAGGAGACCCATCTCACCTTCAGAGACACACATAGGCTCAAAATAAAGGGATGGAGGAAGATCTACCAAGCAAATGGAAAACAAAAAAAGGCAGGGGTTGCAATCGTAGTCTCTGATAAAACAGACTTTAAACCAATAAAGATCAAAAGAGATAAAGAAGGCCATTACATAATGGTAAAGGGATCAATTCAACAAGAAAAGCTAACTATCCTAAATATATATGCACCCAATACAGGAGCACCCAGATTCATAAAGCAAGTCCTTAGAGACCTACAAAGAGACTTAGACTCCCACGCAATAATAATGAGAGGCTTTAACGCCCCACTGTCAACATTAGATAGATCAACGAAACAGAAAGTTAACAAGGATATCCAGGAATTGAACTCAGCTCTGCACCCAGCAGACCTAATAGAGACATCTGCAGAACTCTCCACCCCAAATGAACAGAATATACATTCTTCTCAGCACCACATCGCACTTATTCTAAAATTGACCACATAGTGTTTGGAAGTAAAGCACTCCTCAGCAAATGTAAAAGAACAGAAATTATAACAAGTTGTCTCTCAGACCACAGTGCAATCAAACTAGAACTCCAGGATTAAGGAACTCACTGAAAACCGCTCAACTACATGGAAACTGAACAACCTGCTCCTGAATGACTACTGGGTACATAACAAAATGAACGCAGAAATAAAGATGTTCTTTGAAAGCAATGAGAACAAATACATAACATACCAGAGTCTCTGGGACACATTTAAAGCAGTGTGTAGAGGGAAATTTATAGCACAAAATGCCCAAAGAGAAAGCAGGAAAGATCTAAAATTGACACCCTAACATCACAATTAAAAGAACTAGAGAAACAAGAGCAAACATATTCAAAAGCTAGCAGAAGGCAAGAAATAACTAAGATCAGAGCATAACTGAAGGAGATAGAGACACAAAAAACCCTTCAAAAAATCAATGAATCCAGGAGCTGGTTTTTTGAAAAGATCAACAAAATGGATAGACTGCTAGCAAGAAAAATATAGAAGAAAAGAGAAGAATCAAATAAACACAATAAAAAATGACAAAACGGGTATTACCACCGATCTTACAGAAATACAAACTACCGTCAGAGAATACTGTAAATGCCTCTATGCAAATAAACTAGAAAATCTAGAAGAAATGGATAAATTCCTGGATACGTACACCCTCTCCAGGCTAAACCAGGAAGAAGCTGAATCCCCGAATAGACCAATAACAGGGTCTGAAATTGAGGCAATAATTAATAGCCTACCAACCAAAAAAAGTCCAGGACCAGACAGATTCACAGCCGAATTCTACCAGAGGTACAAGCAGGAGCTAGTACCATTCCTTGTGAAACTATTCCAATCAATAGAAAAAGAGGGAATCCCCCCAACTCATTTTATGAGGCCAGCACCATCCTAATACCAAAGCCTGGCAGAGATACAACAAAGAGAATTTTAGATCAATATCCCTCATGAACATCGATGCAAAAATCATCAATAAAATACTGGCAAACTGAATCCAGCAGCACATCACAAAGTTTATCCACCATGCTCAAGTGGGCTTCATCCCTGGGATGCAAGTCTTGTTCAACATATGCAAGTCAATCAACATAATCCAGCATATAAACAGAACCAAAGAAAAACCACATGATTATCTCAATAGATGCAGAAAAGGCCTTTGACAAAATTCAATAGACCTTCATGCTAAAAACTCTCAATAAACTAGGTATTGATGGGACATATCTCAAAATGATAAGAGCTATTTATGACAAACCCACAGCCAGTATCATACTGAATAGGCAAAAACTCGAAGCATTCCCTTTGAAAACCGGCACAAGACAGGGATGCCCTCTCTCACCACTCCTATTCAACATAGTGTTGGAAGTTCTGGCCAGGGCAATCAGGCAGGAGAAAGAAATAAAGGGTATTCAATTAGGAAAAGAGGAAGTCAAGTTGTCCCTGTTTGCAGATGACATGATTGTATATTTAGAAAACTTCATCGTCTCAGCCCAAAATCTCCTTAAGCTGATAAACAACTTCAGCAAAGTCTCAGGATACAAAATCAATGTGCAAAAATCACAAGCATTCTCATACACCAATAACAGACAAACAGAGAGTCTTGTTCCTATTAAGGGAAGAAATATCCATTTACTAGGAGATTCAAATAGTTGCTATTTGCCTTTTTTCAAATGGACTTTAAAAATACTCTTACGAGGGAATACAGCCACAGAAGAAACATGTCTGTCCAATCACAAGTACAGACAAGAGTAAGCTAAAAATTAGAAAACTCTAACAGGAAGATTACCGAACAACTAAACCTGCCCGCACTCTGATTGATGTTTAGAATTGTCATTATTGAACTGAGCTACCACTGTGCTCTTTTGGCATTTTTAAGTGCAGTGCGTGGTGACTACAGGGTGTTTTTGTTTGTTTGTTTGTTTGTTTTGGTAAGCATGCTAATTCCGCAGGAGATAAGGATTCTATCTGATGCATACTGTTTGATCAGAAACAAGAAAAATGATTCTAAAATACATGATTGTTATGAGAGTCTTCCAAAATTGAAATGAAGGGAAGACATACAACACAGTGACAACTTATAGGCACACATTGTAAGTGCCCAAGTCATTTCAGATTAACCAATATGCCTGAGTGACAATCTATGAACTATATTTCTTTTGTATTCTTCCATTAAACATAGCACACAGCTTAGTACACAGATGGTGCTCAATAAATAATTGTTAGATTATCACATAAGTCCTCTATATGATCTTGTCTTCAAAGTGCTTTCATTGACTTTAATCTACTTGATCTATATATACTTCAACCTTGAGATGTGGGATCTATTGATGTCATTTTACAACTGTGGAAGTTGAGTTTCAGTGAGATTTCATGACTTATCCAAAAAAGACATGAAGAAACAATTCACAAAGAAGCATAAAAATAAGCATGATTAAATATTTGCAATTTCATTAATATTACAAATGCAACTAAATAGAATATACCATTTTCAGTCACCATATTAGCAAAAATTTGGGCTTTTTGTTATAAATTTAAGGGGTACAAGTGTGATTTGGTTACATGAATATATTGCATCATGATGAAGTCTGAGCTTTTAGTGTAACCGTCACCTGAGTAATATACTTTCTACCCACTAATTGCTCATTCCTTCCACTTTCCCACCCACCTACCCTTTCAAGTCTCAAATGTCTATTATTGCATACTCTTATGTCTATGCATACACAATATAATATTTAGCTGCCACTTAATAAGTGAGAACATGTGGTATTTCACTTTCTGTGTCTGAGCTGTTTTACTTAATATAATGACCTCCAGTTCCATCCATGTTCCTGAAAAAGACATATTTTTACTCTTTTTTATCTGAGTATTAGTCCACTGTGTGTGTGTGTGTGTGTGTACATTTAGGTGGATTCCATATCTTTGTTATTGTGAATAGTACTGCAATAAACATACAAGTACAGGTTTTTTTTTTTTTTTTTAATATAGTTATTTCCTTTGGGTAGATTCTTAGTAGTGAGATTGCTAGGTCAATGGAGCTCTACTTTTAGTTCTTTAAGAAATCTTCACACTGTTGTCCATAGAGGTTGTACTAATTTACATTCCCATAAACAATATACGAGTGTTAATTTTTCTCAGCATCCTTGCCAGCGTCTGTTATTTTTGACTTTTTAATAGTAGACATTCTAATTGGTATAATATATTTCATTGTGATTTTAATTTGTATTTCTCTGATGATTGATGTTATTTTTTCCAAACTCTTGTTGGCCATTTTTATGTCTTCTTTTGAAAAATGTCCATTTATGTCCTTTGCCCACTTTTGAATGGAATTATTTATTTTATTAATTTATTTTTGTGGTGGTGGTTGTTGAGTTGCTTGAGTTCCTTGTAAATTTGGGACATTAGTCCCCTGTCATAGGCATAGTTTTCAAATATTTCTCCCATTTTGCAGGTTGTTTGTTCACTATTTCTTTTGTGGTGTAGAAGCTTTTTAGTTCAATTAAGTCTCATTTGTCTATTTTTGGTTTTTTTGCCTGTGCTTTTGAGATCTTAGTTGTAAATTCTTTGTTAGATCAGTGTACGGAAGAGTTTTCCCTAGATTTTCTTCTAGTATTTTCATAGTTTTAAGTCTTATATTTAAGTCTTTAATAGATCTTGCACTGATTTTTGTATATGGGCAGAGATAGGGATCCAGCTTCATTCTTCTGTACATGACAATCCAGTTTTCCTGGCACCATCTGTTGTAAAGAGTGTCTTTTCCACAAATACTGCATATTGATAAAAGCATGGAAAAACAGAAGCTCTTGAATACTTTTAGTGTGAGTGTAAGTTCATACAACCTTTTCTGAGGTCAGTTTGTCAGTATGTATCACCATTCTTGAGAATTTACAAACCATTTGATCAGGGAATTCTGCTTAAAGACATTTATTTTGAGAAAATAATTACACAAGATATTTGTAAGCATGTTTATTAAAGCATTGCTTATACCAAAGAAAAATAGAAGTAAGCTAGATATCCACCAATGAAACAGTGATTAATTTGTGTGTGAATTGGTTAATGTAGGTATATCCATGTATTGAAAATTATATGTATATCTTGTGTTCAGAAATTAATTAGACTAATTTGATAATATCTATTGGTATAAAAAAGCTTTCATGGCATATTATCTCAATAGTTTACAAAATACTTTGTATAATGTGGTTGCTTTTTGTTTGCTGTGGACATATGTAGATACTCACATGCTCATGTGTATATGTTCATGTATAAGGAAGGATGCACCAAATTATATGTTAACATATGAACCCTCTGGGTGGTAAGAATTTAGGTTAATTTTATTTTCTTCTTTATTCTTTTATATATTTTATGTATGTGGGCATTTGAAAAATATTGCATCCTGTTTTTTATCTTATGGTTTTGATTTATTCATTGTTTAAAAATATTTTTCAGGACTATCTGAGAGCACCTGGTGTTTTGGGAAATCTTATTTCTGTTGGCTCTTGAGTTTGCTGGCTCACTCACAGTAGTTTTTTATTTTTATTTTATTTATTTATTTGTGTCTGTTAACAACTCTTTGAGCTCATTTTACCTGGGCCTTACCTATGGAAATTTTATGTGGCTTCCTAGAAATTGTTTCCCCAAGGGAATTTTCCATCCAACCCAATGGTATTACCAGGTAGGGACACCTTTTATATTAATTTCTCAATTTGAGGCTTCCCTGACCATGAAAGTGGTGTACATTCACTTACCAAAGCAATATGAGGGCAGGCTATTATTGCAAATTCTTGATTTTGAATTTCCCACTTAGGGCACAAGTAGAAACATACAAGTTTCCTGCAGTCTTCCCAAGTTCATGGTCAGTTCTTCTTTTGTTTTTCAGTCCACACTTTCATCTTCTCTTCCCTTACTTTTAGGTTCTCATTTTTCCTTTTGGTCTCTTTTATCTTCACCCAGATCTTTTCATTTTCCCCATTTATCTATTTCCCTGTCATTAACAACTTCCTCACCTCATTCTCCTCTCCATCCATGTGAGGGTCTAAATTCAACTCTTCCCCAAGTCAGAGCCCAGGAATTCTCCCACCACCTACAACTGGATATTAAAACTCAGGTTTTTTAGCTCCTGGGGATGGGATACTGTCGCATGATCCATTGTGTCTCTTTTAACTGTGACTGTGCTGGCTCACAAACTGGCTGCTTTCTCTGGTGTTTAGTTTTATCCTTGTTTTTTGGCTCCTGATTATTTCCTTCACTTTCCTAAGAGCTCAACTATGTATTTAAAATAATGTCATATTTTATCAAGCTTTACTATGTGTTTTGCAATACAGATTTTCAAGTTATGTCTTAGAAATGCAAATCTTATATAAATAGGGAGAAAAACACTAAACTGTTACATTTTGGAAAACAAAAAATGATTTGCCCAAGGTCATAAATTGGCAGAGGCAAGATTTGAGTGTGGGTAGGTGTTCTGACTCCAAATCTTACGTTCTTTTTCACTGTGTCCCCTGACCCAGGCCTCTTCAAAAATGAGCACAGTAAGTAAGGCAGAGAGGCAATGAGCATATCAGAAGGCCAAAGGTCTAGGTTCTTTTCAATAAATTTGTCACCTGTGTGATCTTCAGTAAATTTTATTCTCAGATCCTTAGTTTCATTATTGGCGACATCAGAATAACATTTAAGTTTGCTTACTGCCAATCTTGCTATTAGGATGTCCAAAAACAAAAGACTGCAAGTTCTTAAAAGATGTTTAGAAAGAAAAAAAATAGACAAAAACAAAACAAACACCCCCTGCCCCCATGTGTTTTATGACAGGATGTGATTGGGGGATTGTGTTTTGTAGAGGAGTGAGTAATGTTGTAGATACATTGATCCTGGATATTTTGTTCGTAGCTCACCCTTTATCTCCCTTGTCATCCTTTATCATCAAGATTTCCAATTTCCATATGATCTTTTCCATCTTTTGTCTTTACAGTGTCCTCTGATATTGTCAGTACTGTGTTCTGTTTATCAATTATTCTAACATTTATTAAAACCCTTTCTGGGTTACAGAGAGATCATAGACTGTGAAGGAAATGGCTAAGTAGACTCACTGGCAGTCCAGTGAGATGAGGGTTAGACAGAGATGAACACAGAGGATTGGGAGATCCAAGGGAAGGGAACTTCTTTCCACCTCTATCCCATAAAATCGTTATCTGTCCTGTGTACTAGTCTTTTAAAGTCCTACCTCTAGCTAGATGAGTCAGTAGATCAGAAAAAAATGAAACAAACAAACAAACAAACAAACTGACCTAGTTTGATAAAGGCTGTTAATTTCTATTCTTCAGGAAATAGATTTTCTAGGGACAGTGCTCCAGTTTGAAGGAATGATACTGCTGTTGGGGAATTCAGGCAGCCAGGCTGGCAGAGGGATTGTTTTGGTGCAGGAAAGCTTCTGATACATACCCCAATCACATCCTGTCATTTAACTACAGCAACAGATGGCCTAGAAGAACCCTGAACGGACAGCTCAAGCTGGGTTTTTTTCTTTAGAGCTACCTGACCAACATTGACAAGGTCTATTTTTTCAGGAGAAAAATGTTTTATACACCTGTATGTTTTATATACAGGTGGGAAAAGCTTTCTTCTATGAAATGCTATTCATATTTGTAACATGTACCTTTGGTGTGATCTTGTTGGAACAATATCATGAATGAAGATTGTGCAAAATTCAGTTTTGCTGTGACCTTTCAGATGACCTGAGATGTCTCTATTTTTTAGTTCTGAGTTTATCAAAGTTACAGGCTACAGTAAACTTGTCCTACTGAGTAATCTGCTCAAGGAAAATAAATCAGGGGTTGGTAGAGAGAGAGGGGGTGGTTGAAAGGGGGCGACTAATCCTAGAATAGGTTAAGAAAGCAAAACACTCAAAGTAGAAATATTAAAAATAGAGAAGCCTCCAGGACCAGATGGTCAGAATTGTGAACAAGCCTAGGGACAAAATTAAATAAACTCTCAGGGAAATATTTTGTCATCCTTCTAGAAGCCTGGATGGGCACTCAGAATTGCTAAAGAGCTTCCTGTGCCCCCTCCTCCATATAAAAGCTGCAGTAGTGAGAGTTAGCTAAAATCTGACCTACTTTCCAGGAAACTTTTTTGGTTAGATAGAAAAGGAAAGAAAACATGAAATGGTATCAAGTCAGTGAGGTGCAGGGATAGAAGCAGTGACTTTGCTGTTAAGAAACCTGGACCACCGCATGTTCTCACTCATAGGTGGGAACTGAGCAATGAGATCACTTGGACTCAGGAAGGGGAACATCACATACCGGGGCCCATCACAGGGAGGGGGGAAGGGGGAGGGATGGCACTGGGAGTTACACCTGATGTAAATGACGAGTTGATGGGTGCTGACGAGTTGATGGGTGCAGCACACCAACATGGCACAAGTATACATATGTAACAAACCTGCACGTTATGCACATGTACCCTAGAACTTAAGATATAAAAAAAAGAAAAAAAAAAAAAGAAACCCAGACAACAGTGCTAACTCTGTCAATAATAATAAGATGACAACTGACAGTTATTGAGTGGTAAGTGCACTATATATGTTACTTCACTAATGGTTTAAGAACACCAAATGTATAGGGCTATTGCCCCCATCTTTCTGATATAGAGACACTGAGAAATGTTATGTACCTTGTCTGATATTCCACAGCTACTAGGAAGTGGAGCCAAGACTTGAACTTGGGTCACAGCTTAGAATAGGCTTCTAACCATATGCTTCACTGACTCATCTACCTGACTGACCTTTGGAAAGTCACTTCCTCTCTCAGCCTCATTTTATTTTATTTTTTTACCATCAAGTGACCCAGCTAGACTTTCCCATCTGTTAATAAGTAAGTGCATAATTATTAGTTTAATGTTCATCTCTCCCTCTCAGATTCTAACTGCCACAAGGACAAGGGCTTCTTTGGAATTGCCATATTACCAGCAGCTAGCACAGCATCTGTCTAGCATACGGCAGATGCTCAGTAAATATTCACTGAATGAATAAATGAACCATAACAAATCTCTTTCACTTGTAAATCCTAAGATCCAACAACAGGAAAGTCAGATAAACCTTTTGCACCAATCTCCCCTGTTTCTGGAGGGTCTTGCCCAGAGAGACATGGACTTGCTTGTAGGTTTCTCTGTGATTCTGTTCTTGGAGCCAACACTAATTTCTGCAGGACAATTTCTGTTCCAGATCTAACATTGTCACATTTTAAAGTCTCGTTATGTAATTTAAGAAACAATGGCTTAGTCCATATTAAGAACTTTAAAAGCCTATCCTTACTATTAGACTAGAAGTGACATCAACCTCCACCTAATAGGAACTGAAGGATTTAACCCCCTCCCCTACTGTTCTTTCTCCACAAAGCCTTCAGGACTTCTACAGTTGAGCTTCTCTTCTCAGGACCACTAGTGTGTAGCTTCACAAAATCCAGTATTATAAAATTCAGTACTTGTTCTCACCTTCTATATTTAACAACTTCCTCGTCTGCACGTGCTTGCTTTTCTTGCCAATCCCTAAACCAAAAGGTGGGCTGATCACATGATTTATAAAGGTCTCCAGAGTGAAGAGGAAGGTAATCTGGAAGTTCATGAAGCTGAGGAAAGATAAGACGCGGCTCAGTCTACTTCCTTGCTACTTGTAGATGGCTGGAGAATGGCGATGCCTCGGCTCATTTCAGCAGTGACCTTGCTAATAGTTTTCTCAAAACCATATTGTGAAGCGATTGCAGTTGGTGACTGTTTTTCAAACAGACCCTGAATTTGTGTGCATTAAGATGTTAGAAACCTCTGCTTTCTTCTGTTCTTAATTTTATAAGTGTCTGGATGGTAAATACTATACCTTGATTACCTTTCGTATTCATTGTAAAACAAATGATTTACAGGGTCTCTTTCAGTGCCAACATTCTGGGATTTATTTGCTTATATTCAGACTTTTAGGGGATCACTAGGGTTGGGGTGGGGAGTAGGGAAAGCTGGAAACTGTGTTCTGACCTGGGGACCTTTGAGGTTACGTATATAGTCTCTTCCATTGGTTATTAATATTCTGGATGCATAATAGAGCCTGATGTCTGCTTTCTACTAAAAGAAGATCTTTATTTTCATTGTTGTTTTAAAATTTTTATGGATTTGGGGGTACAAATGCAAACTTCCTACATGCGTATATTACGTAATGAGAAGTCTGGCTTTCAGTGTACCCATCACCTGAACAGTGAACATTGTACCCAATAGGTAATTTTTTCATCCCTTGTGCCTCTTACACCCTCATACCTTTTGTAGTCTCCAGGGTCTATTATTATTCCACTTTGTATGTTCATGTGTATCCACTCTTTAGTTCCTACCTATAAGTGAGGAGATGCAGTCTTTGACTTTCTGTTTCTGAGTTATTTCACTTAGAATAATGTCCTCCCCGATGTCTGCTCTTTTACTGTCTTGGGGATTCAACTTCATATTTCTTTTTCAAATTGTATGTTAAGCTTGCTGACTAGCAAATCTCAGAACAGTTTGGGGTAGAATTTTTCAGGGACATTTTGTAAAATTGATATATTTTTCTTCATTAATTTTTCTTCAATGTAGAAAGCCCAGTTCTGAAACATTAGTTAACAAAGAAAACATTTTCACTTGTCAACAAAGGAATTAAAAACCTTGTTGTTTTAACATTTTCCAGAAATCAATAGCTATAGTCACTTTCTTTATGAGCAAAACATCTTCCCACTGTCCTATTATGGAAAGGAATCACTTACTGAAGGCAGAGCTGTGGCTCAAAGAGTTGCAAGGAGTAGGGGCAGAGGGCAGAACTCATATGTCAAGTGACAGAGCTGAATTTTCAACTTATTTACATTTTGTGGATGTCAACTTCTGAAGTCTGGTGCTCTTATCCTTGTCTCGAACTGTCACCACTCTTGCCAAAAGTATAATAAAGGAGATGCATTGATTATTCAAACTTCATGTTCAACATATTATATTCTTTTGTATCTGTCATTTCTAGACACCTTTCCTCATACCTATCTTGATTCATCTAATGAAAGGGTATTTTGTCTCATGATGATCTTCTACATTAAGAATTTTTGTGGAGACAGGGCACAGTGGTTCATGCCTATAATCCCAGCACTTTGGGAGGCTGAGGCGGGTGGATCACTTAAGCTCAGGAGTTTGAGACCAGCCTGGCCAACATGGTGAAACACTGTCTCTATCCAAAACAGAAAATGAGGTGGAGGTTACAGTGAGCCGAGATCATGGCACTGCACTCCAGCCTGGATGACAGAGCAAGACACTGACTCAAAAACAAAAAACCAAAAATAAAAAAAGAATTTTTGTGGAAACTGAGGGCCTTTTGGGGAAATTTCTTAGTTTTCTTTCTGGAAATTCACTCATTTTAGAATACCACTACTCAGTAGTATTAAGTTGTATGTATGCACTATAGTTTTGTTAAGCATTTATCAATTTATAGACATTGGTGGTGTTTTCTTTTTTCTTTTTTTTTGAGGTGGAGTTTCACTCTTGTTGCCCAGGCTAGAGTGCAATGGCGCAATCTCGGCTCACCGCAGCCTCCGCCTCCTGGATTCAAGCAATTCTCCTGCCTCAGCCTCCCGAGTAGCTAGGATTACAGATGCCTACTGCCACACTTGGCTAATTTTGTATTTTTAGTAGAGATGGGGTTTCTCCATGTTGGTCAGGCTGGCCTTGAACTCCCGACCTCAGGTGATCTGCCTGCCTCAGCCTCCCAAAGTGCTGGGATTACAGGAGTGAGCCACTGCACCCGGCCATTGTTGCTTTCAATTTGAGGCTATTATAAATAACACTGTTCTGGACATTTGGTACAAGGTTTTGGGTGAACATACATTTCCACTTTTTGGATAAATGTCTAAGAGAGCAATTGCTGGGTCGATCGTACTTGCATATTTAGTGCTATAACAGATTGCCAAACTGTTTTCCAGAGTAGTTGTCCTATTTTACAGTCCCATCAGCAATGCATGAGTTTCCCACATCCCTGCCAGCATTTAGTTTTGTTACTATTTTTTTACTTTAGCCATTTGTAGGTGTGCAGTGAAATCACACCGTAGTTTTAATTTACATTTCTCTGATGGCTAATGGTGTTGGACATCTTTTCACGTACTTATTTGCCATCTGTATATTCTCTCTAGTTAGGTGTTCACTTAAATCTTTTGCTTATAGACTTTTTGAATATCCTCATTTGGGAAGTATATGTTTAACATTGTTTTTCTATTTTCTCTACTGAGTTTTTAATATTTTTTATTTTCTTTTTTTAATTTATAAGTTATTTATATAATCTGGATTTACGCCATTTTTCAGATATATGTATTGCAGATATCTCACATCTGTGAATTGCCTTTTTATTCTCTTAATGGTATCTTGCAATAAATGGGAAATCTTAATTCTAATGGAATCTGATATAACAAAATTTTATTTTATAATTAGCACTTTTTTGGATCTTACTAAATCTCTGACTACTTCAAGATTGTGAAAATGTTTACCTGTATATTTCCTAAAATTTTTATCATCACTTTTCTATTCTCTTGATGATTATGTGTAAATGTCAATTTTTTTATGTCTGAAAGATCTGAAGTTATGTCCTGTTTTCATTGGTACTAGTAATTTGTGCTTTTCTTTCTCTTTCCTTTGATCAGAGTTGATAGGAGTTGATCAATTTTATTTATTTTATGGGGAAACATTTGGGTCTTATTTTCTCTTGTATTGTTTTCTCATTAATTTCACTTATATTTGTTATTTTATTTTTTCTACTTTTCATAGATTTGGTTTTCTGTGTTTCTTTAGTTAAGTGAGGTGATAGCTTAAAAAATGGATTTTCTACCTTTATTTTATAATATAAAGCTAATAATTTCCCTCAAAGCCTTGCTTTAACTATGTTCCATAACTATTTATATTTTGTCATATCTTCATCATCATGATTCAGTTCAAAATGTTTTCTATTTTCTTTTTTGATTTTTTTACTTGAATCATAATTTATATCTAAGTATATTGTTTAATTTCCATGAAATTAGATTTAATTCCATGCAATTGGATTTTTTTCTGGTTATCTTTTTGTTATTGAATATAGTTTAATTTCATGTAGCCAGAAAATATACATTTTAAATTTTAGGTGTTTTAATTGTATACAAAGAGTCTTCTTTTGCCTTTAAGAAAGACTCAACACATCTCAAAAGTTTGAAATCATTTAGGGTATACGTTTTATGAACACATAAAGCTATAATAAACCTCTATAATAAGGGACAGGAAGAACTGATAAACCAGGAATTCAGGATAATGGTTACCTTTTGAAGGGGGAATGATAATAGGTAAGGAATGGACCAGGCACCAAGCAGGTAGAAGCATGTTATTGTAATATTCCTAGTTTCCATTTTGAATTGTAGATTCATAGATATTTATTATATGTTTAATATAACCAATCACTATGTTTATAAAACATAATATTTTACTGTTGAGACCTATTTCAAACATATAGAAAAGGACTGGAAATTGTAACTCCCCCACAACACAAGATTATGTTAGCATTTTGCTTTGTTTCAGGTGAGATTTTTCTTTATAACCTTTAAAAAATAGTAATACATAACAGATACCACCAAAGATTTTTAACCTATTCTTTTCTTCTTCTTTCTGTACTAGAGAGAACCACTACCCCAAAATAATATGTGTCATGCCTCAGGAAACTTACAGTCATGGCAGAAAGGGAAGCAAACACATCCTTCTTCACATGGCAGCAGGAGAGAGACGTGCCAAGTCAAAGGGGAAAAGCCCCTTATAAAACCATCAGAGCCTGTGAGAACTCACTCACTATCATGTGAAAAGCGTGGGAGGACTGTCCCCATGATCTAATCGGCTCCCACGAGGTGGGGATTACCCCAACATGTGGGGATTCAAATTCGGATTACAATTCAAGATGATATTAGGGTGGTGGCACAAACATATCAGTAAATTAGCTTTCTTTCACTTTCTTCACTAGGCTACTTGATGTGCTCATATTATTTATTTTATCTTGATTTTGTGATATCTTCCTTCATCTAGACTAGTACCCGTAGTATAAACCAATATGCAAACAATAGCTTCCCTGCATCAGAGACAAACTTTACTGATTTTTCCCTCCTTGCTCGCTAATATAGTATCTTTTAGTCTGTTTTTAGGTATTTTTGAAGCGTTTGATAATCTTAGCCACGTTGAATCAATGTCATTGATAAAATGTCATGGGCCATGCCATCGACTCACTACTAACGTCCTAAAGTAGGTTATCTGCTCCATTTTCCTTATTAGTCATGATCCAGTCGTAAAGAAGAACCACTTTAGGCATTTAATAAGAGGTCATTTAGTAAAAGGAATAGGCAAGGTCTGGGAGGGCAAGAGTCAAACAGGAAGTAGTGAGGTAACCTAGAGATTAGAAACAGCAGAAGACTACCACTATCTCCAGGGCGAGGAAGACAATGGGAGGAAATTTGTTTCCAAAATCCAGAGACAGGACTATTTAATAAGAGTCAGACCAAGACAGGGCTGCCTAGAAGATCTGGGACCACAGGAGGGGCTGTGTAGTGGTAGCTTGAACCATGGCAAAAAAATCCGCTAAAGTTTCTACCCAAGCTATTAAAAAAGAGGGAAAATGCCCTGGCTTCTCTCTCTCTGCTTTCTGGTATTCTACCAGTTCCCCCAACGTTGGCTAAGTATTTCCAGATGCCAATTGAAAAGAGAGCCTAAGAACTGCAGTTCCTTGTGATACAGAGAACACAAGGGGAAAGTCAGATAAAGGATTTGAGAACAAGTAAGCAATTGACTGGCATAGCAAACAACTCTGTAATTCTCTCTGAAAGAAAATGATCAATTGTATATAGCTCAGTCAGTGTCATTAAAAATTCATTCTCTCTTAAATCTATATTATGTGATACAATCAGCTTGAATACATTTTTCACTTTTAAAGTGAATTATTTGATATAATGCAGACACAGTCATAGTAAAATAAAAATTTACTAGTACATACTCTAGAGATGATTTAAAGTATATGGGAGGATGTGTGTAGTTTACACGTAAATACTATGCCATTTTACGTAAGGGACTTCAGCATCCTGAAATTTTGATAGCTGTGAGGGCTCCGGAACCAGTCCCCCATGGATACCAAGGAACAACTGCATTTTTATATTTCAGAATTACTCACTGTGTTCTCCTGCAAATGCCCAGGAATAATAGTCTTCAAATGATACGTGGAATTATGATCCTTAAGGGCAAAGTGGAGATCTATGACTGTCTATGTGACATAAATTTAACTTGTTAAAAAGTGAGAACAAACAAACTGGTTTTGGTGAGTCATATAGAACAGCACTTCCCAAATTGTGTTTTATACATTAATCTTTTAAGATGCCCCCTGGAAAAAAACTATAGTAAAATAAATTTGGGGAATGCTACATAATGCATCCCCTTATAGGAAACTCACAATGTCTAACAAGTTGATGACATTTGGAAAACAATTAATTCTGCTTAAGCCAGCATTCCAAAATAATACATTTTAAAGGAACAGTCAATCTCCTACCATCATGCAGGTGAGAGGTAGTAGGTGTCTGAACTAGGATGGTGACCATAGGAGTAATATGATGGATGGAGGTGACAATGGGACATTGAATTGATGAAGATTGCCTTCAAATTAGACTGAGAGTGGTACTAACTTGAAGAAAGAAGTCAAGAGAAGCCAAAGGGATATTTGGCAAATTTTATCATTTCGAAAATCATCAAAAGAATAGTTGTGTTAGTAACACACATGGGGATGTATAAGAATGTTTATTGCAGCATCATTTATAGAAGTAGGAATCTAAAAGCAAAGATATGCTCATCTGTAGTAATTATTAAATCATATATGTTGAATATAATAACATATTAAATATATACTGCAATACATATAGGATTATTACACCCCTATTAAAAAGAATGAATAGCCTCTATACTAACAGATTTGGAAAAATTTACATGATCAGTGACAAAAGCAAATATGCAGAATATAGATCAATTTTAGCCAAAAAAAAAAAAAGATCTTAGAATGTTAAAAAATGTATTCATCATGATAGATTCCATTGCTCTAAAAAAAAGTCCCAAAATATTAGTGGCTTAACATAATAGAAGTGTATTTCTTGCTCATATCATAGTCCAGTGTGGGCCAGCAGGAGTTCTTTCTCTCCATTCAGCTGGCAGATGGAGAAGAAGACAAGGATTAGATGTGGATGGATGGCTTGTTTCTTCATATGCGTCAGGCTTGGTAGAGGTACACATTCCTTTCACTCATATTCCTTTGGTCACATCTGACTGCAGGAGAGGCTGGAAAATAAAATCCAGGTTTATGTGCAGGAGGGAAGAGGGAGTACAGATATTGGTAAGTATTAGAAATCTCTTCCTCAAAGAGTCATTGTCAGTAATGACCTGCCTGTGGTGGGGTTTGAGAGTCAGGGGAAATAAAATAATCAGAATCGACACCAAAGTCAGGCTGGGATATCGAGTAAGGAAATAATGGATTTAACTTTGGGGATAGTTGGGTTTACTGGGAAGACCTTACTGGTGAGTTGCAGTAGGCAGTGTGGATTGCAAATAAATGATGGAAGAGAAGCAGGAACTGGGATCAAGTATTGAGTCATTTGCCTGAGTTGAAACACATGCAAACTGAAAAGGCTACCAAGGGCTGAGGATAGAATATCTATTACCTTCTATTAAAGAAAGTGGGAGGAGGAAACCAAGGAAGCAAGCGCAAACTCCCTAGAGAAGTAGGAATAAAATCCAGTTACTATAGGGCTGTGGATGCTGAGTTTGATACACTCATTCAGGTTCTGAGCCACAGCGATGTGTTTTTATGAAATAATTTGAGAAGGCAAGATAGCTGAAGAATTTATTGCAGTAGGTAAGAGCGTACAAAGAATTAGAGTAGGTTTTTTTGAGATAGAATGTGCCTCTGGCAGCTCATTTTCTCTCGAGTCAGCACTTCTCTCTCCAAGTCTCTTTCCCTTGCTTTGACATTTTGCTCCACTGAATGACTGACTCTCCTTCTCTGTGTAGCTAACATTCATACCTTCCAAGAGAAGAGTTTATTGATTTGGGTCATTGTAATCCAATGCAGAGTGCTCTTGCAGGCAAAGGTCTCTTACCAGGCCTCCTTAAAGGCTGTTGGCAGGACTTCCAGTACAAACCTGGTAGGTTAGTTTAGACTCCATTCTTTTCTTCTTCAGGGAGTAAAACCAAACAAAGATAATTAAATAAAATATGTAATATGTAATATACACAAACTTTATTTTCAGTGAAACCAGGGGACATGTAAGTCTGGAAGCTCCAAATATTGCATAATGGCAGCCAAAAGCATCTATGAGGCAGAGCTGTGAGGGAAGCTGTGTCAGGTGTGGCAGGGAGTTGGGCAAGAACTGCCAAGGTACTCAGGGCACCAAATGACAGCAGACTTCAGGAAGAACTTGTACAACACATCCCCTTAGTGAAGAAACCAAACCTGAAAGTACAGATGTTAAAACTTAAGCTGGTGCTGCTGTGAAAAGAATTTAGCTCCAACAGGACTAGGGCCAGATAGTAGTCACCTGCACCAGGGCAGGTGAAGAGCAAATGTGCAGAAAGGTTCACAGAGGAGTGATTAGGCTTCAAATGTATGGACTACAGGGAAATAGTTTTGAAAGAAGTTAGGCAGAAATCGCTTCATGAATCCTTCTTAAGAAATGTACTGCAAACAACTAAGAGATGGCCAGAATAATTTTGGCAGAAGACTTATAGTGAGCACTGAATAGATACACCATTAGAACTAAATGAAAAAAAAAAAAGAAAGAGAAAAAGCAATTTCGGAATGAGGAGGTGGAAGTTATATTAAGCGTGTTGATTGCTTCATTCTGGCTCCAATTGGATCAGCTATATGTGTGTTTGTTACAATTATTGTTTGAGAAGAACCTAAAGATTTAATGTGGAAAACAAACTTGAACACTACCAAGCAAGGTGACCCAAGCGTCTTTCACTAACTGATATTCTAGGGATCAGTGTTTATTTTGCAGACAAAGCTGCCACATCACATTAATTAGACTTGTGGAAACTTGCATTTGTCCTTTTAGAGATGACTGAGGGTGGATGGGAGCTAGCATGTGACCTGCAATCCTGGGAAGATCTTTCCAAAGCCTATTTTCAAGGGGACTGCGTGTGTGTCGATTCTGCTTGGGGCCCCACTGTTGGGTCTTCGCAATTCTGGCTGCAGACTTTTCTTCCTTTGTTTTCTGTCGGGTTCATTTTGGTTCACTGAGTACAATTCTCTGTGAGACTGATAAATATATTCGTCTCTTTGTTTCTCAGTCCTGCATCTCCTCAATTGTTCCTTTGGATTTCACATGTCCTGGAGTCCTTGCTGAGCACAGCTTTGGGAAGATTTGAGGTGTGAATGGCAGGGGTGATGTGCGAGGCCAAACCCTCGATCACCCTGGGGAAACTTTGGGCTGTTGTATTGTCTGCAACTGATTTGTTATGAGCTTATTTTAATTAAGCCTCATAGTGTATGCTGAGTAGGTCTTTTAGAAGTAAATGTAGAAAACAAAAGGGAAAAGAAAAAAGCTAAGTTAGTTTCTTTTCCAATAGTATGAAAACAAACCTGTCAGCTTCATCAAATCAAATTTTATTTTCATGAAATGAATTCATCACTTTGTTAGCTTGGTTGAGTTGGCTGTTCAGCAACTTTGTCCCATGCATGGGAATGGAAGCATTGGTTAGCCCGTTTGCACTGCCATGCAGTGATGGGAGAGAAGAGGTCCTTCTCTCCTTGCTCAGGTTGGTTGGAGTATGTGGGTCAGAGTCATGAGTGAGGGAAACGGTCCTATCAACATGATTTACAGAATGGAAAAAGTTTACTTTGCTCACAAATGGCCCTTCCTTGTTTCATGAGACCCTAATACTACTTGTCCCTACATTCTTGGAGATTGACATGAAAACACAAATGCCCTGTGGGAGGAATAACATATAAAAACACTGTGATCTAGTCACAGCACAGCCAAGTGCATGTGTAAATAGCCCTCCAGCAGCCTACCAGGGGCCAAGTAAATGGGGCAAAAGGAGGAAGATTTTAATGGGCAAAAGAGAGGCAGGAAAGTGCAGAGGGTGTGAGAGTCTGCCTGAATAAGGTGCTGACGTGGTGGTCACCAGAGCCTTGGGACCTGGGCAAGAGAAGAGTCACTAGAAGGGAGCTTAGGGCCAGGGATTACGCTGATTTATTTTATAATTCTGCATAGGACTGAACGTGCTTCTGCTAGAAATATGTTTCATGTACATTGCACTGATCTCCTTTCCTAACCAGATCCTGAAAGAAGCCTTCTATTTATGCTGAGAAGTGAAAATAAGGAGGACAAAGGGACAAAGAAAGGCCAGTTATTTAAGGTAGTCAGAGACAGAACATATGAAACACTTCAGCTAAAGGTTGGGCAGAACGAAGCAGCAGTTAACTCACTCTATAGGAAATTAGACCAGAAGATGGGCTCATTCTTCCAACTCATATCAACTGCAGGACCATGCCAGCTCCAGAGCTTCACATGGGAACTCTCTTAACTTCCCCATCTGCCCAAGCCAGCTTCCATCCTTTCCCTTTTACAGCTGTTGATGTTAAAAAAGCACTCTGTAAGGAACACCCTGAATGCTAATCCCTGTCTCAGAGTCTCCTTCCCCAGGAACCCGATCTGCAACAATTTATAAGGCACAGTTCCTGTGCCCAGGCACTGATACTCACAGGGCATGGTGATGTTTTATTTCCAGGGGCTGCATTTCTGGGACTCTGTGTTCACTCTCAGCCCTGTTTCATATTAACACCCTCAACCTGATGTTCCAAAATGTTGGCTCAGCAGATAGGTACTCGGAACAAAAGTAAGGTACACGATGATCCCTCCAAGCAAAGGTTTAAATCCCAGTGAGTGTAAAAATTATTAGAGATACAAGTCTACGGATGTGGAGCAGTTCTTTCCCACCCTGACCCATCACTTGTCTTGGCCAGGGGCACAGGCCTTTATCCTGAGCATGAAGCAGCATCGCACACAACACCCACTCCTGGTTCCTGGCCATCTCTGAGAGAAAACTCACTGTTCTCCTTTTTGCTCAGAAAGGATCAGAAAGGTGACACTCCACAGAGGCAAGGGTGGGGCTTTTAAGTCCAGCTTCTGGTCTAATTTCCTACAGAGTGACTTTTAACTGCTGCTTCTTTCTGTCCAATTTTAGCTGAAATGTTTCATATGTTCTCTCTCTGACTACCCTAAATAGCCGGCCCTTCTTTGACCTTTGTCCTCCTTATTTTCACCTCTTAGCCCAAATAGAAGGCTCCTTTCAAGATATGGTTAGGAAAGGAGGTCAGTGCAATGTATGTGAAATTTCCATTTCCAGCAGCAGCAGGCCCAGTCCTATGCAGAATTATAAAATAAATCAGTGTAATTCCTGGCACCATGCTTCCTTCTAGTGACTCTTTTCTTGCACAGGTCCCAAGGCTCCAGTGACCAACACATCAGCATCTTATTCAGGCAGCCCGTGCACCTTTTATATCCCCACTATGATTGGGTTCAGGATGCCCCTGTAAAGAGGAACGACCTTGGGTAAGGCAGATATCTCTGGCCAAGGCCGTCCCCAAAGAGAGAACAGCTGAGAGCTGTCTTTCAGGAGCAGCCCCAACAGCTGGAGAAATAAATCCATAAAATCTGACACAATACATGGTATAATACATAGAGTCAGTGCTAACATGCATGTTTTGACCAGATGTTAAACTGGTTTCTTACAAAATGAAAAAACACCCCCTCACCCCCACCCCTATCTCAGTTAATCTTGCAACATCACTCTGCACTTAACCTAGGCAGGAAAGGGTGGGCGGAGAAGATTTATGAAAAGCTACTGCCTGGATGGTGTTCAAATAAGTGGAAATATCTCTGGGTACATAGATTCAATTATATTCTTACAAAGGAATAGTTTCGGTCAAGTGGTTCTCAGCTAGGGGTGATTTTGCTCTCTAAAGGACGTTTAGCAATGTCTGAAGACATTTTTGATTATCATGATTGGGAGCAGGGGGCAGTTGTACTGGCATGTAGTGGGTAGAGGCCATGGACGCTGTTAGACGCCCTACAATACACGTGACAGCCCCCATAACAAGGAATTATTCAGCCAAAATGTCAGAAATGCTGAGCTTGAGAAACCCTGTCTTGGCCCATGGAGTGAAAATGAGGGTGCTGGATGCACTCTCTCTTCCTTCCCTTGGTATGTTTCTCCCCCAGCCCCTACTACATGTATTGTGCTGTGCAGCTCTCTCTCTTTTTGCACCTAACTTCCATCTGGATTCAAATGTTGTTGAATACTTGTCTCATTTTCTTAATAGACTATGAGTGCCTGCAAGGCTGGAATAGTTCTTAAATATTCGATATCCCTCATAACACTTAGCACATGGTAGGTATATTTATGTACGTGCGTGCGTGCACGCACATGCCATGTATCTAGTTGAGTTGTACTGCAGTAAAATACAATACAGTGGAGAACTTTGGTACAGAAGCTGATACCCTTCTATCAGATCAAATTGGTGTTCTTCACAGAGTATCAAATGCTTGTTTTAGAGGTGTCAAGAGTTTGGGTCTTATGTGTCAGGTGAGCTGGACAGAGGATGGTGGAGTGTTTACAGTGTGCACTGCAGACTACGGCTAATCATGGGCCTTAGTTCCATTTATATGGTAGTCATTCAGAATACAGGGGAAGCAAGGCCTGAAGATGATGTGCGGTTTTTCCTTACTTTTTCAGGGTCTCCACGGTAGAGACTAGCTCAGAGGGCCTCTGAAGCTGAGGACAGGAACAGACACCCAAAGAAGAGAGGGTTGTCTTGTATTTATGTCTTGTCCCTTGAATTACCCCAATGATCTGAGCCCATTCATCTTCCCCTATTTCCCACTGCCTAGACCAGGGGCTGCATAGTTCTGTTCCTCCTTATTCTTTGGTCTCTCGGAGTTAAGGCAGCCTATAAGCTTATAGAAGGGACCATATTCAGGGCTGTAGTCTTCTGCTGGGAAAGAAGAAATGTAATAGCCTCTTCTTCTTTCCTTTACTTTTCTTTGTCTGGGAGGAAAAAGCAGAATTACTAAGCAATTTTCAAAGCTTGCCTTAGAGAGAGTCTGAATCCCTGTCACCACTGAAAATAACCCTGTGTTCACAGACTTAGTACTCAACAGTTTGTCATTTTAATCTGCAACTTTATTAGACCACCCAGTACAATCAACTCAGTGTATTAAAAGTTCCCAGGAACAAAATTACTTCAGTGTAGAGTATATATTGCTGTTCATAGAGCAATTTATTTTTCTGGATTTTTTTAAGCAAGAAATACTATAGGTGTATACCATAGGTATTTCTTACTAAAAAATACCTGTAGTATTTCTTGCTAGTGGTGGAGCAATAGAATCTAGAATATACTGGCTCTTGTCTTATAGGAATCTATTATAAGTAGGATTGTAAAGTTCCTTCCTCTCTAGTACCTGAAACCCTGTTTTTTTTTTTTTGTTTTTGTTTTTTATTGTTGTTTGTTTGTTTTTTTGGCATTGAGCCCTGAAGGAGACATCACAGGTGATGTTTTGCCCATACCAATAAAGCACATATCCCCCTGTTCTATGAAAGAGTATGTCATTTACATAACACATTCAGCCCTATTGACACTGTTGCAGTCTATCATTCCATTAAGTATTTAGGATGTGCCCTTCTGTAGACATAATAAAATCATTATAAAAACCCATGGGAGAAATGCATTCTCCTTGGGCATACATTTGTTTTTAAATGGGAACATCTCCAACTATTAGTTTTTGTGAAAATACCATAAGTGATTGATCTAAATTATGAATCAGTTACCTGCCAAATTAAATTCTTAAAATCACCATCATTACTGGGTTATGCTAATGTGAAAGAGAAGCAAGAAAACCTGTAAAACATTAGACTATTCTTACATATCTAACAAGTAGAGAGAAGCTGATGTCTTCCCAAGTGCTTTATCCCCCACCCACTCCTTTACCATCCTGCCCAACCGGTGTTCGAGTGTGTGCAATGTACACACAGAACCCCAAAGACAACCTAGCAACTAAGTCAAACTAATTAAAGCCCCAAATCCATAAACCTAGTCACATTTGGGATAAAGACTTCATAATCTCATTATCAGTATCAGTGATTCCAACTGGTTCATAATGGCTTTGGATGTCTGATCTCAAATCTGTGCTCTTGTCTTATACTTGGAGTGATACACAAAATTTTAAAGTAATTTTTCTAGGCAAGATGGAGGTGGAAAATGTTTTATTAACAAGAGAACCTTCAGAAAACAGAAGTGCAATTCATTATTTAGAGGCAAAATCTAACTCTGAGTACACAGTTTATCAGGCAGTTATGTAGAAAATGAAAGGAGAAAAATGATTCCTACAAAATCACCAACGGGAACAATGAGAAAATACAGATTTAGAGAATCAAGGATTTTATGAAAGCATACCAAAAAAGTATAGTTTGGAGTCAGAAAACCCAAGTTAGGTATTTAATTTTGGGGTCTCAGCTGTAAAATAAAATAGGTATAAAATCATATGTATCTTATGAGTTAAAATGGAAGTCAAGGAGATAATGTGAAAGCATTTATAAATTCTAGAGGCATATCACTTATTTATCATCAGCATCATTATACTTTTTCAATAGTTGTATCTGATTTTTATTAGAGCAGGATGCCAAGTTTTAGCCTCTAGAAAATAGCAAGTGTAGTTTTTGAAAGATGGAACAAATTCTTCAATTTATCTCATTCATCATTAGGAATTTGTGAATTTCTTTTCTGAAGTATTTTCCACAATTGTAATAAAAGGAATGGTCATGAAATAGTTTGTCTGGGGAAGGATATTTTATCTAATTTTTTAATTATCACCCATTTCTCTGTAGAAGGGCCCTGTCTCTGAGAAAATGGGGGCACAGGGGCAGCTCAATTTGATAAAGAAAATGAGGTAGTGGGTACATAAAGTTGCTATATCATAGGTCATGTGATTGGGGGGATCTGTGGTGTTGGGGAGCAAGAGAGGGTCCTGCTGTATTAGTCTGTTCTCACACTGCTATAAAAGATACTACCTGAGGCTGGGTAATTTATGAACAAAAGAGGTTTAATTGATTCACAGCTCCACATGGGTGGAGACGCCTCAGGAAACTTAACAATCATGGTGGAAGGTAAAGGGGCAGCAAGGCACATCTTACACAGTGGCAGGAGAGAGAGAAAGAAAGGGGAAGCAACAGACACTTATCAAATAACCAGATCTCGTGAGAACTCACTCCAGAACATCATGGATGAAACCACCCCCATGATCCAATCCCCTCCCCTCCCACTAGATCCCTCCCTCCACATGTGGGGATTACAATTCGAGATGAGATTTGGGTGGGGACACAGAGCCAAACCATATTATTCCACCTTGGCCCCTCCCAAATCTCATGTCCTTCTCACATTTCAAAATGCAATCATGCCTTCCCAAAGTCTCGACTCATTCCATCATTAACACAAAAGTCCAAATCCAAAGTCTTATTTCAGACAAGGCTAGTCCCTTCTGCCTATGAGTCTGTAAAATAAAAAAAACAAGTTAGTTACTTCCAAGATACAATGGGAGTACAGGCATCGGGTAAAAGTTCCCATTCCAAATGGGCGGAACTGGCCAAAACAAAGGGTCACAGACCCCATGCAAGTCCAAAACCCAGTGGGGCAGTCATTAAATATTAAAGCTCTGAAATGATCTCTTTTGACTCCATGACTTATATCCAGGGCACAAAGATGCAAGGGGTGGGCTCCCATGGTCTTGGGAACCTGGCAACTAAGGTATAAGACAACATATAAAAAGAAAAGAGCTTCAAACTCACTTCACGATATCACAGGCCAGTTCTGTTTGTGAAAGATTCAGACATCTCCAGTATTTTCTACCTAGAAATTTGTAGATGAATATTGGTTTTATAATTTCTGCATCTTTCTATTAATAAGAGGTCATTCCTTTTTGTTCTTTTCTTCTTTGACCAAAGAGGGAGAGACAGAGAGAGAGAGACTGTAAAACACCAGCACTGACTAGGCTAGAAGCAGCATTCTGATTCCTGGTTAACCGGGGGTTCTGATCTTGGAGAAGCCAAGCTGACATCTTAGGCAGACAACAGATAATACACTAAGAGAAGAGAACTGAGGCCGGGCACGGTGGCTCAAGCCTTTAATCCCAGCACTTTGGGAGGCTGAGACGGGTGGATCACGAGGTCAGGAGATCGAGACCATCCTGGCTAACACGGTGAAACTCCATCTCTACTAAAAAATACAAAAAACTAGCTGGGCGAGGTGGCAGGCACCTGTAGTCCCAGCTACTCTGGAGGCTGAGGCAGGAGAATGGCATGAACCTGGGAGGTGGAGCTTGCAGTGGGCTGAGATCCGGTCACTGCACTCCAGCCTGGGTGACAGAGTGAGACTCTATCTCAAAAAACAAAAAAAACAAAAAAAAAAAAACTGAGAAGCCTCATGTTGCATGTTGGGTTGACAGATGGGGTTTGGGACGGGAGGGAATAGTTCTTCAATGCAATCAGCAAAGGTGCCCAGGGCAAGAGCTTGGGAGAATCTAACAGAAATGAGCCACTGTGTTTGGATCAACCATCTGGAAGCATGGCCTAATGTCAAGCCAGGGCCAGGTGGAAGATGCAGGACAGTGATCCACAGCTGGACTTAGAGAAGAGTGACTGGGTTCCCATGGAATGGCAGCAGCAGGGGATGCTGGAGTAAACCCTCAGTTTGGTAACAGCCTAGGTAGCAGCTTGATATGCAGTCTTTGCCCTGGGTAAGATGGCCTCACTGCCCAGGTCTCGTTTTGGTGCCTCCATCTATCTCTCAGTGCTGCCTTGCCTTGGGCAACTGTTCCATCCTGGTTCTTTTCTGCTTGGCTGCTGGGTCTCTGATGCAGTGCTTTTCCTTGCTCCTCAGTTTGCTTGTGTGCCTATATCCCTGATGCAAGCGTATGAATTATTCAACTAGTCTTTTCCTGCCTTCCCAGCCACTCTATCCCCTTCTAGAGCTGCTTGTAACCCCAGAATGAATGGGGCACTAGTAGGGGAAAGACATATCCAAAGGGCATCATCATCTTATTATCAGGCAAGAATGCAAATATATACAACAGGTAAACCCACTTTATTTCTGCAAGATGACACTGAATTCAGCTAGGCAGCTACTCAATTTGGCTAGAGTTGAGGGGGTACACGAGTTGGAAATAAATCAAACCAGTTGGCTTAGATTGACTGGTCATTTCAGCCCAAATACTTGATCACTTTGCACTGAGTAGACGCAGGTTTAGAGAGCTTCCAAAACACAGTTACCATAGCAACTATACAAAGAAGAAATGGCAATAAGAAGCCGTGCGTGTGGAATTTGTTTTATCTTTTTGCCTGACTTCCTTTCGTCCCATCTCATATTCCCTTAGGCGCTGGCCATCTGGGTATGTTCTTTTTTCCTTAGCAGTTTTCCCCAGGAAAGAACTGTGTTTAAAATGCCCTTTCTTACCTACCTCTGACTGACAGAATGAGATAGATTGTCATTTGCAATTGTGAACTGGAGCCTTTCGTGTCTCTAATGAAATCCTGACTCAAACTGTCCCTGTCCTTCTCCCTTGAACTTCACTGGTTACATTTGCTATAGGATTAGGGAGTTCATTGCAAAAGGGATTAAGATTTTTGCTCTGAGACCAGTTTTGGTGATTTCTTTCAGTAAGGGAACACATCATTTTGCACACAGCAGCTCCTGTAGCTCTGAAAACCTCAAAGAAAATATCGAGCCTTGAAGTCTCTTTCCACTACTTCCTTCCACCCTTCTTATCACTAACAAGTTGATGATTCAGAACAGTCTATGTTTTGGCAATTTACAGACTGACATTTAATTCAGCCTCCTTTATTGATCTCTATCTTGATTCAAATGTCCATCTTCTGAACCTTGAAAAATATCTTCATTAGAATTATACTGAGCTTCCCTTTTAAAATAAACACATAACAGAACAGAGCAGGATGTCTCACCCATAATTCATTTCATTATGTATAAAACAATTTATTTCTTCTCATTTTTGAAATCTCTTTCCCTAAGAATTGCTTCCATTTTCTGTTTCTAATATATGTGTAAAGAGGTTTGCTTGAAGTTACTTGTTTATCCCCAAATCACAAAAGCAGTTGCAGACTTTCTTAACCATTTCTCTGAGGTTACATGTCAGATTTCCTTAGATTTATATTCAAAGTCTTCTAGAGGTTTTATGCCAACTCACCTTTACAGTTTATACCAAAACAAAAAAGATGTAAAAATATTTGGCTTCTGTCAAAATGGTCTGTTCACTGGGCCCCCAAGGCAACTTACCATTTCCAGCTACCTACCTAACTTTGCTCATGCCATTCCTTTTACCTGGGATAACCTCTATCTTCTTTTAAGCAATTAACAGTTTTCTTTCCACTCTCTACTTCAATTTCTTTTTTTAAAAGGCAATTTTGATCACATACATACACTTATTATTACATGCTCCTTGTTTGGTGTTGGTATTGGCATGTAATTGCTGTATAAGAAACTGCTGAAAGATCAGTGGCTTAAACAGCAAGCATTCTTAAGCTTGAGGGTCCACAGTTCAATAGTGATTCAACTGATTTACGATGGGCTCATCTGGGCAGCTCTATTGCATGCTAAGAGTTAACTGACATTGGCTCCCGATGAGAAGCTGGGCTCAATCTGCCCCATGTATGTTTATTTGGGGGTCCAGGTTGAAGGGGCAGTGATTACCTGGGGCATCTTCTCTTGGCAGACCACTGGAGTGTGAACAAAAAACAAGCCAAACACACAAATACTCTTAAGGCTTCTGCTCAAATCACATTCACTGATACTTTAAGGCCAGAGCAAGTTATGTGACCAAACCCAAGATCAACTGGGCATAGAAGGTCTTTTCTTCCCACAGTGGGAGGAGAAGGAGAATATTTGCTGACCAAGAATGCAAACTCTCACAGAATTCTTCATGTATTGCAATATCCCCTTCCCATGTACATTTGCTGCATCTCTCTGAATGGATAAGTTTCTGCTTAAAAAGTAGAACTATATTTTATTTGCTCTCCACACCTAGCACCTATCCCAATGACAGACAGATAGCTGGACCCAAATTAGTATTTGTTTATCTGTTATTTTCACAGCTTATTTTAGAGCAGTTTTAAGTTCACAGCAAAATTGCGAGGAAGGTACCGAGATTTCCTATATTCCGTGCCCCCACATGCATAGCTCCTATGTGTTTGGATTATAATGATGTGTCAATGTAGGTCCACCAGTTATGAGAAACATACCACTCTGGTGGGGATGTTCATAATGGGAGGAGCTATGCATGTGGGATTCACACTTGGTGTCATACATTCTATGGGTTTTTCAACAAATGTTTAATGACATGTATCTCCCATTGTAGTATCAGTGTCAGTATTTTCATTGCCCTAAATCCCTTGTGTTCTGCCTAGTCAACCTTCTTTATCCATTAGCCACTGGCAACCACTGATCTTTTCACTGGTCTGTAGTTTTGCCTTTTCTGGAATGTCTTATAGTTGGAATTATACAGTATATAACCTTTTCAGATTGGCTTCTTTCACTTCGTAATATGCACTTAAGATTCCCTTCATCTCTTTTCATGGCTTGATAGCTCACTCCTTTATAGCACTGAATAATATTCCATTGTCTGGATGTACCACAGTTTGTTTATCCATTCATCTGCTAAAGGACATCTCATTTTCTTCCAAGTTTTAGCAATTATAAATAAAGCTCTTGTAAACCTTTGTGTGCAGGCTTTTGTGCAGACATAAGCATTCACTTCTTTTAGGTAAATACCAAGGAGTGCAATTTCTGGATTGCATGGTAAGAGTATGTTTACTTTTATAAGAAACTGCCAAACTGCCCTCCAAAGTGGCTGTACCATTTTGCATTCCTGCCAGCAGTGAATGAGATGCCATTGCTCGACATTCTCACCACCATTTAGTGTTATCAGTGTTCTGGATTTTGACCATTGTAATAAGTGTAAGGTGATACTTCACTGTTGCTTTGATTTGCATTTCCTTGATGACATGATGTGGAGCATCTTTTCACATGTTTATTTGTCACTTGCTGCATATTTTCACCCTTACTATATACCAACAGATAACCCAGTATTAGGTTCCACGGATGGTCTGGATGAGAGTAGTTCCAAGAGATGCCATCAGTTTGGAGTAAACAATGACTATTTACACATTCCCAGCCATTTTAAAGCCTGTGTCGTGGCACAGCTAGATAGCTGTGGTTAATCAAGATGTACAGGTAATGGTACCTTTATTTAAATTGTACACTACTGGGTCAGTTTGGAAAACAGAAACAGTGAAAAATGGGACCCTGCTCAGAAGTTTATCTAGGAGCCATTCTAGTCTATTCAGGGGCAAAACATTGGTTGTCTATTTTTATTTTTGTAGAAGTAATGACAGCATATTTGGTCATAGGCTCCATCTACTCTTGGCAACAATAGCTCTCTTTTTCTTTTTCATTCTGTCTACTCTGTGACATAGATTCCAAGTATGTCCTTGAGAGAATTCTCGAGTGGCTTCATGCAAACTCGCAGTGTCTTTGATGGGCTCTGGCACACACAGGGCTTCCTTTTGCAGCTGGATTGCTGATCAACATGTGAAAAAAATCCTTCCCAGGATATTTTTTTTTTTTTTTTTTCCCCACAATGAGAATGAAGTGGGGCTGCAGGGGAATTCACAGCTGAAAAGTATTATAAAAGAGCATGAGCTGGGCGTGGTGGTTCACACCTGTAATCCCAGCACTTTGGGAGGCAGACACAGGCAGATCATTTGAGGTCAGGAGTTTGAGACCAACCTGGCCAATGTGGTGAAATCTCATCTCTATTAAACATAGCCAGGTGTGGTGGTGCAACCCTCTAATCCCAGCTACTTTGGAGGCTGAGGCATGAGAATCGCTTGGAGATTCGCTTGGAGAGCCCAGGAGGCAGAGGTTGCAGTGAGCCGAGATGGTGCCACTACATTTATACTCCAACCTGAGCAACAGAGTAAGACTCTGTCCAAAAAAAAAAAAAAAAAGCATGGGTTTGAAGGTAAGACAGATCTGACTTTGAATCATAACTCTGCCACTTTCTGTCCCTGTAACATTGGAAAAATTACTTAACCACTCAGAAATTCAACTCCCTTATCTGAAAAATTGGGATGTTATCTTCAGTAATTAATTCAAAAATCAGTAACTATTTGATTGTTTACAGTATGCTTGGAAGGGTAGCCACAAGGACAAGTGACACAGTGTATATTTTTATGTAAAATATGCTTCATGGATATGAGGTGCTTATATTGTACATCATTTCTCTTATTCCTGACTTTTATATTTTTCATTTTTCTTTGTAACCTGAATTTTTATTTATTTTTAAATGATTTCAACTTTTATTTTAGATTCAGGGAGTACATGGGCAGGTTTGTTACGTGGTATATTGCATGATGCTGAGGTTTGGGGTATAATTGATCTTATCACTCAGGTAGTGAGCGTAGTACTCAATAGTTTTTCAACACTTGGTCCCCTCCCTCCTTCCCTCCTCTAGTAGTTCCCTTGAGCTTCTGTTTTCTACACTATCCTACTGTTCTTCTCTGACCAGTTTCTCCATACATTATGATCCTTAATTTCATCGAACATTAAATGAAAATGGCTCTTAACCAGTTAAAATCAGTTCATAGGTATTTATGTGGTATGTATGTACTGCCCTGAGGCAGTATATACTATAAATCAGTATTTCTTTGTGCAATAGGCTAGGAAAGTGTACATATTTGGAATTTTTTATTTTAGAGAAGAGCAAGCCAAAGCTCTTTCCAGTTAAGCCATTTTCACCTAGGGACAATTTTGCTTTCTGCAGCAGACATTTTTATTGTTACCACTTGTAGAAGTGAATGCTATTGGCCCCTTACAGGGTGGTACTTCTGGTGGGTAGAGTCTGGGATGCTGCTACATATCTTCCATTGTACAGGACTGCTCGCTGTCCCACAACAAAGCATTATATGGCCCAGAATGTCAAGAGTGTCACTATTGAGAAATCCTACAGTCCAACTAGGGAAAAGGGGATTCTCTAAGTGAAGAGTGGATTTTGTCAAAAATCTCACTCTTACCTTAAGAATCATGCTGAATTTGGACTTGGGTTGGAGGTATCTAGTGGTACTAAACCATTTGGGTAATTTACATTAAGACTGTCTCTAAAAATCCACATGGTTTCAACTGATTAAATAAATGCAAGGAGAAGAGTCCTCGTAAATCAAGGTAAATGACTCAGAATTCATTGGCAGAAATTACTGACAACAATCTTGTTCTCAAGCTGCTGCGTAACCTAGAATTTCAAAGCACATAAACATGGGTTGACAACCAAAACACAGGCCCTGAGCTGTTCTACATTTCACTCCTCACTCAAGCTTTCCCTATATGTTTGAGTTCTTGGCTGCTATTTGGGGAATGGCCCATACATTATTCTGGCACTGAGGGGTTGAGGTGTTTGCAAAACTTTCCTAGCAGATTGTAAGGACAGCAGGCCATATCTCTCCACCACCCACCCTAATTCCTCCTCTCCTTTTACCTCTTGCCAGGTAGTCTGAGACGTCCATCTCTTATATTGCAGGTGGCAGCTGACAGATGAATTTAAAGTTGATCATGCAGATTTAGGCTTACCCTATTGGAGGTTGTTTCCAATAACAGGACTTCGCTGAATTTCACCAAGTTGGTAGTCAGAAAGTCAACACCGGGGGGAGGCTAAGGTGGAAACTAGAGAGAGTAATGTTGCAGTATCTGACTGGCTGTTCACAAAATCTGTTTCCTTTTTCTGTCGACTACATTCCCTAGTCTCCTAACAGTGAGGTGTGAGCACATGGAAGGCCAGTTAAACATGTAAGTAAATGATATTTGCCACTTCAGTGTGGACCCATAAAAAGTTTCCACTCATCTGCCAAATGGATTCGGAGGCTTAGGGCAATCTTGAATATGTTGAGGACAGCAGATCCCCCTCCTCCCTTAAATAGTATGATAGCCATGGTATGAGAAGCAAGACCATATCCAGAGACCTGAATAGAAGGCTGGGGATGAGACAAGTCAGCTAACAGGCAGCAGGGGAGAAGCATGTGCAAAGTGGCAGTGATGACTATGGAAAAGGGGGTTTATCTGACTTTTACCAACCAGGCATTACTTGCAGGGAAGCTCTCACACTGGCTGCATCTAGCAGGTGCTATCCAGTTTCTGGACAATGATTTTGGACAGCCAAAGAGACATTTGATAAACCCACGGGATTAGAGAGTAATTATGCATAAGTCACTGTGATGAAAAGCACAGCTCTTACTCTGATAGATCTGCCTGGAGAGGCAGTTGTCAGAGGTGGACAATTTCACTCTAGAACACCATTAATGTCTTTTTTCTCTCCATACTTTCCATATATTCTGACCAATTATTTTTCCTTCATTACGCTCCCTAGAGTAAAAAAAGAGTCTTTTTTTTTTCTTTTTTTTAAACAAAGAAAAGGCATACTAATAGCAAAAACAAACAACTCTATCCTGAACTTTCCATTACAAGCACCCTCAGGTTTTAATTAAGATCGAGTCTCTTTTTTTCCCACCTCAAACGTGGTTTTCTTGAGCAGCACAGGTGGCCACAGAAATCACTTGGAAATGGCCTTGGAACTTGTTTAATGTTACTGCCTAATCACTTTGCTAAATGTCACTGATCCAAAGCATTAATTTTTATCTTAAGTTTCTACCCCGGTTCTCTTTCCTTCCGTGTAGGACACCCTCAACGTATCTGCATGGAAGAACAAAATCTTCTGCTTGATTTTATTCCTCTTTTTTTTCCCCTAGGATTGTGAGAAGGACTCCAGGCAGGGTAATGTTTCTGTTTCAATAAGGAACGCTGTAATATATGACAAGTAGCTTCCTTTTAATGCTGAGAATTCGGGTTTTACACTTCTTTATATCTCTTCCAGACTCCTGCAAATTTGGCAAGGCAGCTGTCACCTGGAACCCTTATTCCAGACCTCTCGAGATGCCCAGGGGTAGAGACAGAACTCAGTTTTCTCAAAATGTTTCAAGGGAACAATTCTTGGTTCTTTTCCCGATCTTCCGCTCTTTACCTGGATTTTATTCCATACTCATTTTCTCCAGTTTGTTGATAACCACATAAAAGCACAAAATAACTCACCTTTATGGCCTAAGCATGAAGGAACAGTGCAGATGAAGGTGATGGAAGGAGACATGTGAGAAAAGGACATGGGAACTGAATATGCCCATGTTACCTCAGGAGTTAACCTGCACTGAGTTAAATACCCTTCCTCTTTCTTCACCTTGCTCTCCTTTTCAAAGTGTGGTTTAATGTAATGAAACACCTTCTCTTTCTCAAATGACTTTTGGTAAAATGAGTCTTTTGATTTAATAGTGTTGAATAAGAATTGCAAGCCTCAGAGAGAAGAGAAAATGAGGGCTGCTTCACACAGTGGACAACTACCAGTCTTTACTCAGTAAGCATCAAGGCTGCCAGTCTCTGTGACTCAGCGATGGAAAGAAAGAGTTCCTGCTTCTCTGAGAGCTCCTAGTCCAGTGGTAGGAATGGGCATATTAATACATTATTATAGCAAGTATAAATACCTTTATACTTCATTTAGGAAGGTGAGCAAGACACCAAAGGAACCAAAAAGGAAAGTGTAACCCATGGTAAAACTGAAGAAGGCTTTTTAGAAGAGGAAGCACTCTTTGACTTGATTTTTACAAAACAAATAGTGCAGTTAACCCAGTGGGGGAGAATGCAAAAGAAGCCACTTGGGAGGATATGATGAGTTTAAATTGGTTGTAGGCGATCCAGACCTTATGTTCAGGATATGTAATAGTAGATCTACAATAGACTATATAGAAATAGATTTGGGCACCTATGATATCTAGTAGTTAGGGCTATGGAAGTAAGTTTTTCCAGGAAGAGTATACACAGAGCTAAAGAATGAGGCAGATGAATAGTGGGAGAAATCTGGCATATGGGATGTCCCTAGTAAACACTTATTGCTTAAGTGAATGAATAAATGAATGAATGAACAAACCTGGGAAGTATGTTGAGTAACCCAAAGATAGACAGAAAACCAGTAGAGAATGAAATAAAAGACAAATTTCAAGAAGGATAATTGTAAATAGCATTAAAAACTGAAGAGAGACCAAATAAGATGAACATGTTGTTCAACTGGACTGAAATTTGTGTATTACATTCACCTATCAGAGGACTATTAACAATCTACATTTTATATTATGGAAAACCTTAGGTGCATTTTTAGTCCTATAAAATCCTGGAGATTCTGACCAATGCAATAAGATAAGAAATCAGAAGCATAAGCATTGGAAAGGCAGATAAAAATTATATTATTTGCAGATAATTCCAATAGAAACCTAGGAAATCAAAATACTAGACTAATAAAAGACTTTAGCAAAGTTCCTGGCAAGATTAACAGCAGCATTTTCTACACCAATTAACAATAACCAACTGAAAATATAATATAAAATAGATACCAATTAAAATTGAGGAAAATCTATAAAAAATACCTAGTAAATAAATTATCCACAAAACTCATGGGAATTTTAAAAATACTATGGTGAAAATGAAGAAGCCTTTTTTGAGGGAATATGGCAAACATTCTAAAGTTTATATGGAGAAATAAAGTCTTTGTATACTAAAGAAATATTTTGATAAAGCAAGAAGATCAAGAAGGGTAGACTTAGCCTACCAGATACTAAGAAATATTACAAAATCATAATAACTAAAAGCTGCAAATACATAGACCAATAGAATATAGTAGAGGCCAGAAACAGGTACAATTTGTATAAGAATTTGCTATAAGGTAGAGATGATGTTACAAATCAGTGGAAAAAGGCAATTACAGAAGGGGAAATTAAAATGGCCCCTAAGTATAACTAGTAATCAGAAACTGGGTGCAGTGGCTTAGACCTATGATCCCAGCACTTTGGGAATCTGAGGCGGGACAATTGCTTGAGCCCAGGAGTTTAAGACCAGCCTAGACAGCATAGGGAGACCCTGTCTCTACAAATACAAATAAAAATAAATATAGCTAGTAATCAGAGAAATGTAAATTAAAACAACAGTGAGCTAAAAGAAAGTGTATCACTACAAAAAAAATCAATGAAATTCAAAGGAATACAGCGGGAAATGAACAGAGGAACAAAAGACCTACAAAACAGAGAACACAATGAACAAAATAGGTACAGTAAGTCCTTCCCTATCAATAATTACTTTAAGCATAGATGGATGAAATTCCCTAATCCAAAGACAGAGCATAATACCCAAACAAAAACAAAACAAGATGCAACTCTTTGCTCTATATGTCTGAAAGTGAAAGGATGAAAAAAGATATTGATAATCAAAAGAGAACGGGGGTAGCTATACTTACAACAGAAAAATTTTAAATGATTTATAGATTCAATGCTACCCCCATAAAAATCCCAATGACATTTTTAAATCAAAAACTGTTGTAAGAGGTTGAGGATATTATATGATAATGAAAGGATAAGTTCATCAGAAAGTAATGTAGTTATACATATATGCATACACACACACACACATATATAAACACATACACCTAACATCAAAGAACCTAAAGATACACTGACAAACATCGACAGGGAGAAATGGAAAGTGGCTGGGTGAGGTGGCTCACACCTGTAATCCCAGCACTTGGGGAGGCCTAGGCAGGTGGATGACCTGAGATCACGAGTTTGAGACTAGCCTGGCCAACATGGTGAAACCCCGTCTCTACTAAAAATACGAAAACTAGCTGGGCATCCTGGCACGTGCCTATAATCCCAGCTACATAGGAGGCTGAGGCAGGAGAATCACTTGAACCTGGGTGGCAGAGGTTACAGTGAGCTGAGGTCATGCCACTGCACTCCAGCCTGGGTGAAAGAGTGAGACCCCATCTAAAAAAAAAAAAAAAAAAAAAAAGAAATGGAAAGCAATACAATAATAGTAGGAGACTTCAGCACTCCTTTCAACAATGAATACGTTATCCAGACAGAAAACCAATAAGGAAACATTGGACTTGTGCTATACTGTAGACCAAATGGATGTAACAATCATACACAGAACATTCCATCTGACAGTAGCTGAACACATTCTTCTCAAGTGCACAGAGAACAATTTCCAGGATAGATTATATGTTAGGTCACAAATTAAATTTTAACAAACTTAAAAGATTGAAATAATATCAAGTATCTTTTCTGACCACAATGGTATGAAACTTGAAATCAATAGAGGTTGAGTATCCCTTATCTGAAATGCTTAGAAGTATAAGTGTTTTGGATTTTGGATTTTTTGGGGTTTTGGAATATTTGCATTATATACTTACTGGTTGAACATCCCAAATCCAAAAATATGAAATGCAAAATTCTACAAAACTGAAAGCCTTTTGAGAATCAACCTGATGCACAAAGAAAATGTTTATTGAATTTTGAAGCATTTTGGATTTCAGATTTTTGAATTTGGGATGCTCACCCTATAACAGGAGGAAAACTGAAAAATTCACAGATGTATCGAAATTAAACACGTTTCCGAACAACCAATGAGTCAGAGAAGAAATGAAAAGGGAAATTTAAAAGTATCTGAGATTATATGGTTTGTCTCTGTGTCCCCACCCAAACATCATCTTGAATTGTATTCCCATAATTCCCACATGTTGTGGGAGGCACCCAGTGGGAGATAATTTGAATCATAGGGACAGTTTCCCCCATACTGTTCTTGTGGTAGTGAATAAGTCTCAGGAGATCTGATGGTTTTATCAAGGGTTTCTGCTTTTGCATCTTCCTCATTTTCTCTTGTCACTGCCATGTAAGAAGTGTCTATTACCTCCCGCCATGATTCTGAGGCCTCCCCAGTCATGTAGAACTGTAAGAATTAAACCTCTTTTTCTTCCCAGTCTCAGGTATGACTTTATCAGCAGTGTGAAAATGGGCTAATACATGAAATAAACAAAAATGGAAACACAATACCTCAGAACTTACAGGATGCAGCAAAAGCAGTTCTAGGAGGTACATTTATAATGATAAATGCCTACATTAAAAAATTAGGTTCTAGATAAACAGTCTAATGTTACACCTTATTAGACTAGAAAAAGAAGAACAAACTAAGCCAAAGTTAGCAGAGGGGAGGATATAACAAAAATCAGAACAGAAATAAATGAAATAGAGACAAGAAAACAATAGAAAAGATCAATGAAAGAGCTGATTTTAGAAAAGATAAAATTATTCAAGAAACTTTTAGCTAGACTAAATAAGAAAAAAGTAGAGAAGACTCTAATAAATAAAATCAGAAATTAAAGAGAAGACATGACAACGGATACCACAGAAACACACAGGATCATAAGAGACTACTATGAGCAATTATACACTAACAAGCTGTGTAACCTAGAAGAAATGGATGTATTTCTAGACACATAGAAAGACTGAATCATGAAGAAATAGAAAATTTGCACACCATTAATAAGGGTATTGAAGCAGTAATAATAAAAATCTCTCATAAAAGAAAAGCTCAGAACAAGATGACTTCATTGCAGAATTCTACCAAACATTTAAAGAAGTAATACCAGTCCCTCTCAATATCTTCCAAAAAATGGAAGAAGAGAGAACACTTCCAAACTTATTTTATGAGGCCAGCATTATCCTGATACCAAAACCACAGAAAGACACTATAAGAAAATTATAGGCCAACACCTCTATGCCTATAGATGCGAAAATACTCAACAAGATACTAGCAAACTGAATTCAACAGTACATTAAAAAGATCATGGATGATGATCAAGTGAGATTTATCCCTGGGAAGCAAGGATAGCTTAACATATGCAAATCAATTAATGTGATGTACTACATTAAGAGAATAAGGTATAAAACTCACATGATCATCTCAATAAAGGCATAAGAATTTGACAAAATTTAACATCCTTTCATGATAAAAAAAAATCTCAATAAGCTAGATATAGAAGAATTTACCTCAACATTATAAGTGCACATAGCAAGCCCACTGCTAATATTTCTATTCAACATGATACTGGAAGTTCTGGCCAGAAGAATTAGGCAAGAAAAAGAAATAAAGGGCACACAAACTGAAAAGGAGAAGTAAAACTATCTCTGTTTGCAGATGACATAATCTTATATGTAGAAAACCCTTGAGGCTCCACTAGAAAACCTGTTTTTTAATAAACAGGTTTTAAATATACAAATTCAATAAAGCTGCAAGACACAAAATGAACATAAAATATCAGTTATGTATTTATACACTAACAACAAACTATATAAAAAGTAAATTAAAGACAACCCGTTTACAATAGCATCAAAGAGAATGAAACACTTAGGAATGAAAAACCAGGAGTTGAAAGACTTGTATACCGAAAACTACAAACATTGCTGATAAAAAGTCCTAAATAAATAAAAAGGCATATCATGTGTTCATGGTTTAGAATACTTAATATTATTGAAATGCCACAGTACCCCAAATGATTTACAGATTCACTGCTATCCCCATAGAATCCCAAACACATTTTAAAAATAAAAATAGAAAAAACTATCCTAAAATTCATGTAGTACCACCAGGATCTCAAATAGCCAAAATAATCTCAAGAAAAGGAAAGCTGAAGGCATCACACTTCCCAATCTCACAATATATTTAAAACCTATAGTAATTAAAATAGTATGGTACTAGTGTAAAAACAGACACATAGACCAACTGAACATGATAGAGAGTCCAGAAATAAACCCATCTCAACCGATCTTCAAAAAGTTTGCCAAGAATATACAATGGGGAAAGAAAAGTCTCTTCAACAAATGATGCTGGGAAAACTGGAAATCCACATGCAAAAGAATAAAATTGGACTCATACTATACACCAAAACCAACTCAAAGTTGACTAAAAACTTAAACATAAGACCAGAAGGTATAAAACTCCCAGCAGAAAATGCAGGGGGAAAACTTCTTGAAACTGGTTTTAGCAATAATTTCTTGGATATGACCGCAAAAGCACAGGTAACAAAAGCAAAAGTAGAGAAATGGGAATACGTCAAACTAAAAAGCTTCTGCACAGGGAAAAAAAAAAAAAAAAAAAAAAAAAAAACAGAATAAAAAGAAAATCTGCATATGGGAGAAAATGCTTACAAACCATATCTATAATATCCAAAATATGTAAAGAACTCCTTTAACTCAGTAACAACAAATAAATTAAAAACAACCTGATTCAAAATGGCTAAAGAAACTGAGTAGATATTTCTCTAAAGACATACAAATGGCCAACAGGTATGAAAAACTGCTCAACATCACTACTTATCAGGAAAAGGCAAATCAAAACCACAATGAGATACAACCTCACACCTGTTAGGATGGCTGCTATCAAAAACACAAAATATAACAAGTGTTGGCCAATGTGTGAATGAATTGGATCTCTTTACACTACTGGAGGAAATGTAAAATGGTAGAGTGACTTTGAAAAACAGTGTGGAGTTTCATAAAAAAATTAAAAACTGAACTATCATATGACCCAGCAATCTCACTTCTGAGTAAATATCCAAAAATTTGAAAACAGCATATGAAAGAGATATCTACACTCTCATGTTCATTGAAGCATGATTCACAATAGTCAAGATATGTAAGCAACCTCAATGTCCATTGATGGATGAATAGTCAAAGTGTGGTATGTACATACAATAGATATTATTCAGTCCTTAAAAAAGAAGGAAATTCTGTCATATGTGACAACATGAATTAACCTGGAAAATTTTCTACTTAGTGAAATAAGCCAGTCAAAGAAGAACAAATATTGCATGTTTCCACTTGTATCTAAAATAGTCAAACTCATAGAAGCAGAGACTAGAATAGTGGGTGCCATGGGCCAGTGGAAGGGAAATGGGGGAGTTGTTCCGTGGATATAAAGTTCAGCTATGCAAAATGAATACATTCAAGAGACCTGCTGTTAAGCATTCTATTTATAGTTAACAATAGTTTACACTTAAAAGATTTAAGAGGATAGCTCTCATGTGAAGTACTCTTACACAACACAAAATAACCAACCAACCAGTAAAAGACAAAAGGGCACAAGGAATCTTTTGGAAGTGATGGATATGTTTATTACCTTGATTATGGTGGTGGTTTCATGGGTGTATGCGTGTGTCCAAACTATTAAATTGTATACATTAAATATGTACAATTTTTGTATATAAATTATGCCACAATAAATCTGTTTTAAAAATAAAAACAACATAGAACTCTCCAGTGGATCAACTATTAAAATTGAATATGCTTTTAAGTATATGGGCTAAAAATTATCTCCTTGTAACTGGTGGAAAGATAAATCAGGGCAGTCATTTTGTTGAGCACTCAGGTGGTAGTTAGTGTTATCAAATACATGTATACCTTAGAAACCAATATTTTCATTCCTGGGAGTACAAACTGGACCAGTGCTTCTCAAAGTTTACTGCACATGTGAATCACTTGAGGATGCTGTTAAAATGCAAATCCCAATTGAGGAGGTCTGTGGTGTGACCTGAGATTCTGCATTTATAGCAAATTCCAGGTGATGTCTGTACTGCTGGTTGGTGAACAATACTTTGAAGAGCAAGGCCCTAGAATAATTCTCACTGCCATGTATATGTTAGAATCACCTGGGACCTTAATAAAAATACTGATGTACAAGTCCCACCACAGAACAACTAAGTTGGGTTTGAGGTGGGGAGGGTGAGGGTGAGGTCTCCAAGCATTAGTATTTAAAAACAAAAGAACTTTCCAGATGATTCTAATATATAGCCAAGGTTGAGAATCTTTGAAATAAATTTTCTCATAGGAAGCATAATTATATATATATACACATATATACACACATCTATATATACATTATACATAGATGTATATACATATATGTATAGATGTGTGTATATATATAGATGTATATCACAGAGGTATCTTGGCAAATGTAATCAAAATGTCCATCACTCATGTATGGATAAGTAAATTTGTGGTATGTGTACAGAATAGAATACTATTAAGAAGTCTAGAGAAATAAAACATTTATATATAACAATATAGATATATGTTAAAAACACCTGAAACAAAGAAAGAAAATTATTTTTTACAGCATGGTAACATTTATGTAAACTATACATATGAACAATGTACTTGCATTTGATAACATATATGTATATAAAAATACCACAAGGTGGGTTGTACCTTAGGCAGATAAGAAGAGTAGAATTAGGATGACCACAAAGAAAGAATACAACAAAAAATATTTTTAAGAGTATTTTCATAGAATGTCAATGAAAGTTTGCCTTGACTGAAGAGGGTGAAAAACTCAATTCTGTGCATCAGGTTAAAGAAATAGAAATCACCAGGTCTTATGAATGAACTTTAAAAAAATAATTTCCTCATGCCTGTAATCCCAGCACTTTGGGAGGCCGAGGCGGGTGGATTATGAGGTCCGGAGAGCGAGACCATCCTGGCTAACACGGTGAAACCCTGTCTCCATTAAAAATAGAGAAAACAATGAGCTGGGCATGGTGGCGGGCGCCTGTAGTCCCAGCTACTGGGGAGGCTGAGGCAGGAGAATGGCTTGAACCTGGGAGGCGGAGCTTGCAGTAATCCGAGATGCCACCACTGCACTCCAGCCTGGGCGACAGAGTGAGACTGCGTCTCAATAATAATAATGATAATTTCCATGGAGTTGTTGGCTTGGAAATCAAAGTGGTTGATGAGAGAATGTGGAGTGAGACTATTTTCCTTCATGGCTAGCATAAGAAAGCCGTAAAAGAAATTAAAGAGGGATAGCAAGAAGAGTCTAGAGGGTATATTTTTATGTGAGATTCTTGAACCCATTGCTAGATGAAGAAAAGGGAATCTGCAGAGAAGATGAAGTTGAGGCCCCTGAACTGACAGTGACTGGTTCTTGAAGAAGCAGGAAGCTATGGAAATCCAGAATAATGGGTCCTAAATGCTGTTCTACAGATTACAGATTGCTTAGTTTTATGAGATCACCTTGGATATACACTCAATACATATCTCAAATCCCCCTTTTTTAAATGCATGAAATATTTTACCACCAAGAAAAAGATGTCGAGAGCTTGTGAAACTATAGATTCCTGACTCGTACACTTGAGAATTCAGATAATTCAGATTCAGCTATTTGGGCGTTGGAAATCCATGTTTTTAACAAGGGTTTTCAAGTGAGTTTTATGTTTCTTAGATTTGGGAAGCACTTGTTTAGGACATGGGTGAAGAGAAGAGTTTTGAGCAGAAGAAAGTGCACTACTTCTTTTGGGACAGCTAAAAAGATTTCAGGATGGATGTGGATGCAGTTAAGTTTACTGGTTTAAGCAAGATTGGCTTCTGGACATGTCATCTGATAAGACGAGTGGGGAAAATGTGTGCCTCATCTAGAAATCTGGCTTCAGAGCTTGAAAGAAATTCTTTGAGGGTAATTGTGACTGACATACCTCCAAAAGTGCCCTGGCCTCTTGTCCCAGGAACAGGGAGTTCTTAAACCAAAAAAATGAGGTGTGTTTAAGTTGGAGACTAAATGACCCATAATGCCATAAATGCTGGATCAGATAGGGTCTATGCAGAGTGGCCAAGTGGAGGCACTCAGGATGAACCAGTGGTCACAGAGCCAGCTATCACTGGAAAGCAGCAAGACCTTTTCTGGAGTTATGGCAAAGAATGGAGACGGACTCAAGACCTCTGCTTCTCCACTAGATGGTCTGTGTGAGGAGAACTGTGGGAGTGTGGTGGAGAGAGGTTTGGGTAGTGGGAGACTGATAGGAAACATACCTACCAGTGATAAACCCACGATTCTGTCGCCCTTTTCTGTGCTGTATCTCTATTTGAATCCCATTTTTTTTTCCTACACTGTTACCCACATAATCCCATCTACCTAACAAGCTTGAGCTCCTTCTTTAAGTACCATCTCAAGAATCATTTTCAGGAGTCATCTTCTGTGAGAACTTCCCCTGGCTTCTGGAGATTGGTGAGTTTTTCCTTTGTGTGTCCAATGGATCATGTTTATACCTGCCATTGTTGTGTACACCAAATTGCACCCCCCCTCCCACTAGCTTAGAATGTTACGAATTCTCAATAAGTAACCATGAATTAATAAAGTAATAAACTGAGTGGTTAGGGAAACCAAATGATTCTGTGACTATCAGCTAAGCCTTTGATTGTCCATACTTAACCAGGGATGGCCTGGAAAAGAAGGGCTATAGAGGTAAGCACAGTAGCTGCATGGATAGACTAGAGCAGGCTACACCCATTCACCACCAATGTACCAGGAAGTCAAGGAACATAAAAGTCAACAAATACAATTCTATCCTAGGCAATTTAAAAGCGATGATTGAAATGTTCCTAAAGCCTAGTGTGATAAGCTTTGCCCTGAGTGGAATAACCAAAGAACACTGAGTTTCAAGATAATTATGGCTCCTGTTTTCTAGATACCAATAAAACACAAAATCCTGAGTGAGAAAGGGACTTTTTTAAAGATAGAAAGCAAGAGATGTCTGATTAGCTGAGTATCATCTTTCAATAATCTCCCATTGTATCATCTAGTCTTATTCTGCTTGAGTATTCAGCACATCTATGTATAATTCTATTCAATTATAATGAGCTTACATGTGATATATGTTCATGTCCCATCACTATGATTATATATTGTATATATGTGTAATCCCCCAAGAGTATCTTGGTCATTGCATTTCACACAACAGATGTGAAATCATAGAATGGTAGGAAGCATATAACACAAAATTCTCATTTTGCCAAAGAGAAAACTGAGCCCTAGGAACGTTATACAAACTTGCCTGTATTACACATTCATTCAAACAATGGAAGTCATCAAATTATTCATTCGACAAATATTTCGGTGACTAAATGTGCAAAAACATAAAAAATGTTGACTATGAAGATGAATACTACACACCCTGACATCAAGACTTTGACAGTCTTCTTAGGAACAGACATATAAACAGCAGTACACTGCCAGTGGACTGTATACTTTGGTTTAAATCTTTGGAGAAGAGTTTGACAATGTATAATTTTTTTTTTAAATGACCTTGGTTCTTCAAATCCACTCCCAAGAATTAATCCAGTGGAAATAAATGGATTTAAGCAAAGATTTAGCTATAAACTATTCTCTTTTTCTTTTTAAAGAAGAATATTGCTTGATTTCAGAATAACTAATTTATGATATGTAAAATCCTTTGTAATCATTAAAATATGCATTGAAGAATATTAACATGAAAAGATGATAACAGATTGTTGAAAAGGTAAGAAGGTAGATACCATTTGCAGTTTGTATATTATGAACCCATTAATGAAAAGTATATCTTTATTTATGTCTGCAAAAAAGACTCTCAAAAGTATTAATGGTAGTCATCTCAAAATGGTAAATTACAATACTGTTCTTTTTTTCTCCTTTTGGCTGTATTTCCTAAATGTTTTTCAATGAATTCACATTTGCTTTAAAAGAAAATTCTTTCTTACGAAAATAAACTGTGTCTGGATATCAAAACAGCATTGAGTTCCTGAATATCTGGGTCTATCCGTGTAGGAGCAGAAGACTAGAAGGGTTGAGTCAATACAGACTGATTGATTCATCAATGACCCACTGAACATGAGCAGTTCTTATTTTCTACTGAATTGTCCAAATTGAGCAGGATATATAAATACTTTTATGAAAAATTTTATGGAGGAGAACCTAGAACAGATTTTTTTCTACAAATCTTGGTGAAGAAGAAACTAGAAACAAGTGAACACATCAAAGTCAAAACTGCTTTCAAAAAATGTCCCGAGCATGTGAGAGCACAGCCCTGCTCATTCTCTTGTACCAAAGTTATTGACAATCTTTCTGGTGAGTCCCATGTCCCTGCCAGCCTCTTAGTATCATCACTAAATATCTCATGTTCAGAACAGGTTGTAAGTTTTGATGGGTTTTATTCTTTGAAAATAGGTAATTTAGGCATACATGCTAAGTCTTTATTAGGCAGAACAGCAAATTACCCAGAATATCCCATTCTCTAATCATCCAAGTAACCAGGTATTTACTGGTTATTTAGATCCTGCTAATTTCTGTTTTTACCAAAATGCTTTCAGTCTATTAGAAAGGCTTCAGCATGACATAAAAGGATGAACTGAGATAAATTCAATGGGAATGCTGCACCCAAGGTCGGAGTGAAAATAATATTTACCTCACAAAGACCTCCAGGCACTCAGACAGATTAAATTAGAAGAGTAATGAGTACATGCTCTTCTCTATTTATTTAGTTGGCAGGAGGTACTTTATTTTATATACATCACATAGCCATCTTTAAAAATGATTCTAATTTTAAAGTGTCACACCCTGTTGGATAGAGGATCTGGCCTCTTAAAGGTCATGGTGTAGTCTAAGGAGGCAGAGAACAAACATTTATTGAACATTTCCTGGGATTTCATTTAACCCTCCCCCTCGAATCCTCATTGATCCCAGTTCTCAAACCTTCCAGGAAGATATTATGATTCCCATTTTACAGATGAATAAATTGAGATTGTGTTTCAGAGAGTTTAAAAAGTTCGGTATACCCATGGTTGCATAATTGGGAGTGACAGAAACAGATTTCAGACTCAGGTCTGTCAGATCCCAAAGCCTGTGCCTCTTCTAAAGTACTTTTGAAGGTTGGACAGAATGAATGCCATGGTGTCATGTTAAATCAACAAGGAGGCAGAAAGATCAAGTGACAGGGAATGTAGACTTGCCATTTAGACATTGAGCCCCTTCTATGAAACTGTCACACAATTTCCTACATGAATATCAGCAGAGCATGAGAAATGTAGTCAAGGGAGGTGAATATGATCAGACTCGTATGCACATTTACAGGCAGCTAAGTAGCACTGACTGTCAGCAGAGTTAAGGAGGCCATTATCTCTGTGTTGGTGGGCCTGCCACTTTCAGATGGGACAGAGTATGCAGGCTGCTGATGGGCGGCCCGTGCCCAGGACATTTATCCTAGGCCAAGCATGCTCCATTCTTTCACTGTGCTGCCTGCCCATTCCTGAACTCCTCCTTGTCTTTGTTCAAGAAGCTTTTGCTTTTGGGTCTCCATGAGCTCTGGCAATAGTAATTTATAATCTGTGATTCCACCATTAGAGATCTGTTTGATTTGGGGAAAGGATGTTGGTGGGATGAGCTTGTCTTTCACTTTTTCATTTGGAGAATCAAGAGTGAGCTTGTGGCAACTGATTCTTTCCTGACCTCTAACACACAGTACTTTCTCTCATAAGTGGTTCAATTTCATGACCATTTGGGTCTGGCCTGCTACAAGCCTTTTTTCAGGCACCCGGAACCATCCTGGACTCTACAGGACTTTGCAGCAAGAGAACTACAAGGCCACAGCCTTCCAGGCTGGAAGATCTCACCAAAACTTAGCTCTCTCATGTACCATTCCCTTAGGCTCTGCAAGGTCACTGATTACATTTAATGCCATCAAATAATAACTTTGACCTTAGGAGTTAATAGACTTTAATATTGAATCTCTCCCAATTCAACTACTTCCTCATTTGACAATAATTGTTTGAAAGTTTGGTCTTACGTTGAATCAAAATCAGCTTCTTAGCTATTTCCCACTGGTACCAATTATGCCCTCTGGGGTTATGTAGCCTACTGAAAGGTAATGCTAAACAGTTTTTAAAAGAGTTGATGTCCTTTAATAAGATGGTTAAGAGAGGCTTCTTGTAGGACAAGGTGTCATATGAGAACAAGCTTTAGGCAGGCCTTCCAGAAGTCACCTTTGAATTTCCATTGATCCCATTTCCTCTGTTAGGCTGTGTTTGGGATTTGTGTTCTTCACTTGAAATAAGCCAGGAGTAGGCAGGCCTCTGGTTCTTAGATGAAAATCCTCTGAGGACATCTGTTGCCAAATATTGAGAGAGAATGGGCTGTGTAAGAAGCAAATGCAGGCTTTTGTGTGGTCCCACTTGACATCACAAATAGAGCCAAAGCCTCGTATTGAATAAAAAGGTAGAAATAAAATCATTTGTAAGTTTCTTTCTTTCTTTCTTTCTTTTTTTTTTTTTTTTTTTTTTTTGAGTTGGAGTATTTTTTTGTTTCCCAGGCTGGAATGTAGTGTGCACGATCTTGGCTCACCGCAACTCCACCTCCTGAGTGCAAGAGATTCTCCTGCCTAAGCCTCCTGAGTAGCTGGGATTATGGACACCCACCACCAGGCTCGGATAATTTGTGTATTTTTAGTAGAGTCAGGGTTTTGCCATGTTGACCAAGCTTATCTCAAACTGCTGGCCTTAGATGATCTGCCCACCAGCGTACCTCGGTCTCCCAAAGTGTTGGGATTACAGACGTGAGCCATGTGCCCAGTCTGTAAGATTTTTTTTGACAACTGACTTGCAAATAAATAGATATTAATTATAAAAGACCTGGTAAAGCATCTAGTATATGTTATTGGAATGGAAACTATTAATAGGAATTTTGTGCGTTGCGTAAAATTGACTGTAGCTCACTTATTGGGTGCTGAATCACTGAAAACACAGCCGCCGTAACCTTGCAAAGAACAAGTTAATCCTTTGGGTTCTAGTGATTGCATAGACAGTTCACACCAGCTCTTCCCTTTCTAACCTTTGAGCCTTCCGGCTGTTGGTGCTCAAGTGATCCAGCCGCCTGAAGACATAGCCACTGCTTATGCCAGAGGCCTGGTCAATGGAGGCTGTATCCACAAGTTCGATGAACTGTTACTCAGTATCTGTCAGAATGGCACTCTGGATTAATGGAAAGAGAAAGCTTTTCAGACAGGCAGACTAAGGTTTGAATCCTGGCTTCATCATGTAGTAGTTGTGTGCCCTTAGATAAATTACTTAATCTTTGATTTTCTTCATCTATGAAATGGAGATAATTTTTGGTCCCACAGGATGTTACAAGGATTAAGTGGAATCATGTTTGCAAATGCTACATATGATAGTAGTTGCTGGGTGCATATCTGTTCCCTTTCTGTTTTCTACTGATATCTCCCTTGACTTTTATTCTTTCTCTAGTCTGTCTGGGGTTTAGGATAAGGACATGTTAGTAAGGGCTTTCAGATATACTTCCACACACCAGATCTTTGGGGGTGCTGCCTCTGCCTACTGCTCCTACTTCCTCCTCTGATCACTTTGATCCTCGTCAGCTCTTTCACAGAAAGATGAACCAGAGGGCACAGAAAAAGCAAAACTGAAACCTATCTGCTTAATTCTTTGTATGCACAACTTTTGGAAGGGAACTAAAAGCTACTAATGGAATTGGACATGTGTGGGGCTTTTATTTATGATGCAGCTACTCTAGACAGTACAGAGAGGAATCAAACATAATGCCTGCCATCCAGGGCCTTGCTCTGCAAGGAAGGAGTTGTACATGTAGATGAGTAATTTCAGGAATGTGATAACTGTTGTAATAGAGGTATGAACAGGTCATTGGGTCATTAGGGTCCACAGACTGCTATTCTTGTTCTTTTTTCTTTCTCTCCATTTCCTCTATGTCTTCCGTGACCGAAGCTAGAGAGGCCTTGTCCCATCACAGTTGAAGTGGAAACTTACTATGGGTCTGGAAAGGACATTAGGCTTCTTAAATTCTCCTTAGGTTTTGCTTCTAATGAATTAATTCTTAGATAGTATTGGAGAACTTAATGGCCCACTTGCTATTGTTGACGAAGAGTGATGGATATGGAGATAATTTTGAACTGTGTTAATGTTATGGGAAACAAATGAACTTCTATTGACATAATACCTGATTTAGATAATGGATTACAGTATATTATATTTCAGTGCCCTTGCTGGAAAGCTCAAATATAAGAGCAAGATGTGTTTTTCTGAGATCCAATACCATCATAATCCCAAGAGTTTGCTTTATTCTCCCGTTAAAAAAGGAGAAAAGGCAGCTTCTTTGGATTCTCTGATTAAATTCCTAAGAATAAATGTAATGCACTTGAAAGATCTTCATAAATCAGCAGCATCGTGCCAAAGTGAATCCTATGACACAAAAATAATATAACTTAGACTATCTGTTAGTTAGGATATCTGTCCTTTTTAATGTTTCATTTAATTTTGCTATTAATAATTATCATAAATTTATTTTGACATGAAATATACCTGTGTTTCCAGTAAGATAGGTCAACTGGTATTATAATAGAGTCAGAACTAACCTGTGTTTCCTTTTCTCATGCAACCAACAGACCTGAATGTGCAGTGGCCTCTCTCTTCTTCCACATGGCATTCCTCTGACCATTCAGCTTTGGAGTCAGGCAATAGCTGATTTTATGTCAATCAGTCCTGATGCTACACTTCCATAAATTGAAATAATCCACAACTACTGTATAGAAACTCTCTGTACTCTAGGTATTCTTCGTCACCTACTTCTCCTCTTTATGCTATAAAATCACAAGGAATAGAGGTTTGGAGAAATGAAGAGGGGCCAAGATTGGAATTCTACTATACACTGGAGAATTTAAGAATTTCCATTTGCAGAGTGCCTTCTGTATGCTAGAAAATTTCCACATGTTTTAAGATCTTCACATTATACTCTAAAGGAGAAATTGGTTATCTCCACATTACAGAGGTAGAAACTGAGGCTCACAGAGATTAATTAAGTGATTCAAGTTTTCAGAATTAGTAGTGGCTCAGTTAGAGTCCACACCTAAGTTTGTCTGGCTTTGAATCCACTACATGGATGTTGGTCTGAATTAGCAAACTAGGAGCTCTTGGGGCCCCATCTCATTCAAGGCTGTGATGTTTTGTTTTGCTTCGTCAGCCCTGAACTATGCTTTCCCCAGTTTTACTCTCTTAAACTTGTTGTATACATCATACAAATGATTTTCTCTTGCTAGTCCCTAGCAGTATTTAGACTCTGTGGTAGCTGTCCCTGGTGTAATGGAATAATCATGAGTTTTTGAGCCAGACAGTAGAACATTTTAGTCTGGACCCAGCCATGAACAGTGTGTACTTTAGGTAAGTCTATGAGCCTGTTTCTTCCACACAAATGGGAATAACCAATCTTAGGTCATAGAGTTGTTGTAAAGATTAAAAGGAAATGTGTGGAAAGTACTTGATATTCTGTAAATAATGGTGACATCTGGGGTCTCCTCCCCCTCTCATCGTCATCTTTTGTAAAATAACTTCTTTGAGAAACTTCCACATGTTCTTTAAGCTGTAAAGTCTTTGTCCTGAATGAAGTGTCAATTGAAGCTATAGTATCAATTACTACTATAAAAGGATATTAACTAGAATTCATGCTGCCTTCATTTCCACTGAGGGGTGGAACTGAAAGATGTCAAATACAAGTGAAAATGTGAGAACAATCCTCATATTTCTGTATGATAATTTATAACAGAAATTTTCAATAAACACCTTCATGATTCTTGGTCTCCCAACCATATCAAAGAAAGAGCTAAAAGAAGAGTCACATAGGGAGAGGTGGGGGGAATTGCTGAAAAGATTTCCTAAGAGTGGGCTGTTGCTGCATTAACAGTTTCCACTTTTCTTTTGCCTCATGCCTAATGGGGGCAGATTCTTACATGGTCCTTTGGAGATATGCACATATATAGTTTGTTTGGAAGTTGTATAGAATACTAGTAGGGGAGTGAGAAAGTGATACAGGGAAGAAAAGACAGCCAATAAAAGATATACTACACTAAGCCAGCTTCCACAAGAGTTTATGCTCACAGGGAAATTTCAGGAAATGGTGCAAAATACCTGGCATATATGTGTGTGTGTGTGTGTGTGTGTGTGTATATGGTATTGCTGCAGTTGGTAGAGAGGGGTGCTCTGTTTACCTGGGTCTGATTCTCATGCAGAAAACCTAGATGACAAAAGGCAGATAGGTTGCATTGCTGGCAGAACAGGAGAGGTTTGCTGTAATTGCACTGATCTGCATTCTTTGAGCCCACTCAGGGCAAAGGTACATGAATGTTTTGCATAGAGCAAACGTGAACCACATGGAGGAACTGGTAACAGATGTTGTCAGTGCTTCCCCTATATCTGTTAAACCCTTCTATTTCAGTGTGCTGCTATTGACTTCTAATTACTAGTAACTGTTCCCAAGGACTTTTTCTGGAACTAGAGGAGGCCACTCTACCTGTGGGTAAATAGGCCAGATTGTCAGGGAATTAGGTCCTCCTTGGAGCAGTCTTAAAACTAGATGGAAAGTCAGGTAAGACTGAAGTGCACTTATATACCGACGTGTAACACAGCTCTCTTATTTCTAATCTGGAATAATCCTGAGGCATGTATTTGGCACTATTTCCCAAAGTGTCCCTGTAAGCATAAACTCTCATGGTAGCTGGCTTAGCAGTATGCTTTTTATTGGTTGTCTTTTCTTCCCTGTATCACTTTCTCACTCCCCTACTGGGATTCTATACAACTTCCAGACAAACTATTTTTATTCAAGTCCCTATCTCAGGGTCTGATTCTGGGGGAACCCAAACTAAGACAATTGGCACTAGAAAAAGACCAAGGAACAATACCCTGGATTCTAGAACTTGCCAGCCAGATCACAAAAGGGCTCCATTACTGGTGTGGATAAGATAGGTGTTGATAATTCCTGGCATACTGAGTATCTCAGTTACAATTGCTCTCATCTGGGTGTATTTCTATAGTGTAGTGGTTATCATACTACTCTCATCTGTACTGAATTGCAATAGGATATAGTCTTGTGTAATATTGCTAGCATTTCTTCAATATGGTGGCAATGGTAATTATGAAGGCTGTGGAATTGTTTTGGTCATAGTGGCACTGAAGGAAAAAAAATGACAGCCTTGATTCAGCTGATATAAAATAAGAGCTCAGTGTGAAACTCAAAAGACAATGCAGCATTTAAAAATAATCTATTTCCTGTAACTACAGAGCATATTCAGCTGAAAATCAGATCTTGGACCTGAGTGTGTGTGTGAGAGAGAATTGCAAAGACTTAATTTTTCAACCTTGAAGGTAAAGATAAGAGACTTTATGCCTTGATAGGAAAGGAGGATGCCTGAGACCTGAGATGGGGATATTTGAGATAGATGTGCTTGGGAACCTTGAACTTCCAGATTCTCCCAAACCTCTAGGCATGTGGAAGTCATTCACTCTCCATTGCTATAGGATGTCATATTCTTGTTGCCTAGAAAATATAAATAAGACTCACCTAAGGCAAACACCTCATAAGATGTTATTTGTCTTCTTTAAGGTTTACCTGTACTTCCCCTACAGATTCTGGGACAATAACCTTGGCCAAAACTCAGCTTGAACCCCTGGGAAAATACTTTACTTTACCTGTTCCAGGAAAATAAAAAGGATTGTTAAAAAACGAGCTGCAAGAACTGGCTAATCTTTCCTGGAAGAAGCAGAGAGAACATACCTCAAAGTGAACATTTGAGAATGCTAGCCCAGCAGTGAGAAATATAGGGCTGGAAAGAGAGAATTTTGGGAAATGGGGACATTCTCTCATGGCTTCAGCTAAATGTACTAGGAAGGACTTTTGGAATTGATTCCAACATGCTGCTGCGATAGTTCCTCAATACTTAGAAAGTGATGGCCTGCAGTAAATGAGATGGAGTTGGTGCATAAATTCCCAGCTCCTTTTCCTCAGGTAGAAAAGTTATTGGGTAGGTATTAAATGTTCTTTCTCAAAAGTTTTCTCTTAGGGTTAAGCAACAAGGAACTGAAATTAGAAATTCCTAATAGATGAAGAAATAGTCAGTAGTGACCACTGAGAAAACAGGTGAATGTAAACAGGTCAAGGAAAGAGTTCCTCATCGTATGCCAGTCTAAACATCTCTCAGGCCCCAGGAGTGTAGAGAACCAATCTAAGTAAAATGTTCTTATCCCGTTACCATTTTCCTCTTACTTGCTTTGAGTACCAAGATGAAAGAAACTATCTAATAATCTAGGTATGAGCAGAGGGGGAAAAGAAAAAGAAACAAAAACCAGAGAAATAGATAAGAAGCCAAATATTACTCCTTTTCATGCTCCAGGCTTTCTGTCTAAAATAACCCCAAGCTTTGAGAAAAGAGAATAAATTTTGAATTTTTATGAGTGTCTTAGACTAAATGCTCTATTGAATTGACATTGTGTTTATGATTTAAAAGGTTGTAGGATTGTCTTTTAACTGAAAGTGATTCAAAAAGTCACCAAACCTATCAATTTTTTAAAATCTAGCAGCTGAAAACGAAGTATGTACAGTATCTGAAGGGACAGTGAAACAAAAAGAAGTGTCACTTGATTACATCAGATGTGCCTGTTCAACATGCCAGTAATCCTACTTTATTGTTGCTTTTGTCTTCCTCAGAAACACTCTGGCTTTACTCTGTATGTCCTGTTACGGTAATAAAGAGCATAGTTGATAGCAATTGATGTAGAGAAAAGGCAACATATTGAGCTGGAAGAAATCTAAGCTGTCCCATGTGTTTCTTCCTAGTCAGTCATACTTTGTGGTTAATAACTCCCAAGTTGTTTTAAAGCCATATTCACATTTCTTCATTTGTTTTCTTGTTCAAGCATAAAGTGATATATAGACAATAAAAAAGACTCTAAGATATAAAAGGTTGAAGCTGGGAGTGGTGGCTCACACATGTAATCCCAGCACTTTGGGAGGCCAAGGCAGGTGCATCACCTGAAGTCAGGAGTTTGAGACCACCCTGGCCAACATTGGGAAACACCGTCTCTACTAAAAACACAAAAATGAGCCAGTGTGGTGGTGGGTGCCTGTAATCCCAGCTATGCAGGAGGCTGAGGCAGTAGAATTGCTTGAAGCTGGGAGGCAGAGGTTGCAGTGAGCCAAGATGGTACCACTGTACTCCAGCCTAGGTGACAGAGTGAAACTCTGCCTTAAAAAATAAAAATAAAAATAAAAAAGTTTAAAACCATGGGGCCATTTGGTTTTGTCTTTTGAGTCTTAAAATGAATACAGTAATATTTGCTTGATAAGGAAGTAAGAAACAGGAAGAACTGAGATGGCCACCCACAATGTGGAATAAGTCACTATCACTGTGTTCCATCAGAGTCTTGCAGAGCATTGTGTATTGTACACCAGCTTAAAAAATATGTGACTCAAACCAAGTGTTTCTTTCTTGCTGTGGACTTTTGTATCATAGAAAACAAAATTCAAAAAATTATACTCAAATCTAGCAAGATCATTTCCCTTTTATTTGCATGAAATTTCATTTACCATGGAAAAAAAATTGTATTGGCACTATTTGTTCTCCCCCAAACCCTCTTGATTGATCCCTGGACTTAATGCTTTTTGCTTTTGTTGCAGATTGATTTCTTAGAGAATGCCTGATGTTTTCTTTCCACATCAGAGTTTCTCAAACAACTCAGAGAAAATAATCAATTAAATTGTCTTAAGATACAGGTAGGATTCAAGAAGACACCCATCTCTTTCTTTGAACCATTGTGTTCTAACTGTACAGTGACAAGTTGTATGTTTAGGCCAGTGGTTCTCAACCAGGGATGCTTTTGCTATCCCCTCACCCTCATGACTTTTGGCAGTATTAGACACATTTTTGGTTCTCACAACTGGGGAGGGGTGCTATTGGCATCTAGTGGGTAGAGGCCAGGAATGGTGCTTAGCATCCAGGTTAGTTTCCTATTGCTGCATAACAAATTACCATGAACTTAGTAGCTTAAAAAGCACACATTTATACCTGATAGTTCTGTAGGTCAGAGGTCTGATGGGTGGAGGAAGTGGTGGGGGCCTGACCAGGTTCTCTGCTTAGAGTCTCATAGGGATGAAATCAAGATGACAGCCAGGCTAGGCCCTTATCTGGAGGCTCTGGGGAAGAATCCCTTTGAAAGCTTATTCACGTTTGTTGGCAAAATTTAGTTCCTTGAAGTTGTAGCACTGAAATCCCCATTTCCTTGCCGGCTGTCAGCCAAAGGCTGTTCCCAGCAACTAAAGGACACCCACACTGGTTTGCTTGTGGCCCCTACATCTTCAACATCCAAAATAGCATGTTGAATCCCCCTAGTGCCTTGAATCTCTGACTTCCTTTTCTTCCACTAGGCAGGGGGAAAATTAACCCTCTTCTTTTGAAGAGCTCACTTGATTGGATCAGACCTATTGGAATAATCTCCATATCTTAAGTTTAGCTATTTGGGACTTTGATTACATCTAAAACATTTTCATCATACCATCCAACCTGGGCAATATAGCGAGACCCCCCTCCCCCGCCTGCCCCGCCAGCTCTACCAAAAAATAAAAAAAAATAGCCAGATGTTGTGGCACATGCCTGTAGTCCCAGCAACGTGGTGGGGCTGAGGCAGGAGGATTGCTTCAACCTAGGAGGTCAAGGCTGCAGTGAGCTATGATCGGACCACTGCACTCTGATTTGAATGAAAGAGCAAGACCGGTTCTCAAAAAAAAAAAAAAAAAAAAAAAAAAAAAAAAAAAAGTCACAGAAGTATCTGGATTAGTTTTGTTGTTAAATAACCATTGGATTTAATGATTTAATCTTGTGGGACCACCTTTGGAATCCTGCTAATCACAACAGCATATAAGGTACTAGAAAGCCTCCCACAACAAAGAATTATATGGCCCCAAACTCCTGTAGTGGCAAGGTTACGAAACCCTAATCTAGACATATCTTTTTCTGGATGATGGAAGTATTTTCAGTTTATCTTCCCTATGAAAAGCAGATTCACAGCCTACTGCACTTGAAAGAAGCATATGCCACTCGGTTTCTGACCATGATCCAGGACTCTCATTATCCAGGATCTGTTCATCACAAAGATCTTATCAAATATTTGAAATCTGCTGGTCCGTCTATTTTTATCCATCTGCCTCTTTAACTTCACATCTATCAGTCTACTTAGTTTACATTCTTCTGTTCTTTGACACGAGTGATAGTTCATTTAAAAATATTAGGAAAAGAGGGAATTGTTAACATTCTCTTTGGCCAGATAATCAGAATGTGATCACGTGTGTAACTAGAATGTAAGTTCCCAGTTGCAGAGACTGTTCCTTGATCCCTGGTGTACCAAGCACTTGATACAATTTGGGGCACACAGTAGGAACACTCTGCGTATTTGTTCAATAAATGAGTTTCCCAGTCTGGCATATTCCATATTATATGTGTTCTTTAAATATATTTTGTCAAAACTTTGGATCAACAGATTTAACTCATTCAATTTGTATAGGATGCCTTTCATACAATCTATCAGGCAAATCCAGTTCTAACTGTCAATCTAAATAGACAAATCAGGCTTACTGTCTCCAAAAACAGTCTGGATCCGTTTTTCAATTTAAATAAACCAGAATACTTTCATTCCTCTGACAACCACCTCACTTTTAAACTCTAATTCTAAGATAAGTTGATACATAGTTTGTCCCCCAGATGACAGCTGTCACCTCTCTCAGGAGCGCCACATCCTCAAGGTATTGCTTTTCTTAGTTCTGCAAAGGTTTTCACACCCTGAGTAAATGCATTATAGTAAGACTGAGAAGTGGTGAAACATACATTTTTCTTTTGTGAAATAGGACAAATGCAAGGAGAGGTGACAAAAAAATTTTAATCCAGATAGATATATTTTGGGGAGAAGTACATATAGAGGTAGAGGACTTGGAAAATAATTCCCTTAAAACTACACATATATTCCCCTGGAAAATGTCTATTGTATTCTCAGGGATTAACTCCTCCAGTTTGAAGACTGCTGAGGTATATGATAACCAGCTACGTGGTTAGAAAGGTCTTTCCACTACTGAAATAATGAATTGAAAGAGGCTTTCTATCCTACATCTGTTTCACTACATTTCTGTTCTCTCTTGAGTACATAGGGTAGGTAAATCCATCTTCTATTGATGATACTCCAAACATTTTAAGAGGCTATGATACATTCTACACATCTTTCCATCTCTAAGATTAATATTCCCAGCTCCTTGAATTGCTTATTATCTGTCATTATTTTCAGTCCCTTCACCTTTCTAGTCATCTTCCCATAAAGGACACTAATACTTACCAAATGTTTTCTGAATTTTCAAGTCCAAAACAATATAATGCTTCTATTGCCAGGGATAAAATATCAATCTTAGTAATTTTCTTTATAATGCAATGAGCTATTTATTGAATGCTTGCTTTACGCTCAGTGCTTAAAATAGCACTGCAAAAATGATTCTATTTTTCCCATTTTGCAGATGAGAAGACTGAACTAGAATAAAACTAGAACAAAGTAAAGAGCTTCACTCTGAGCTTTGTTTATTATTTATTTGCTAGGTGGGGCAGCAATTGATTTAATAGTAACATGACAACATATAAGCATACTTCTGTAGGTATGCAGGGATCCAGATTAGAGGAGATGTAAGATTAGGCAAAATGTCAAAATCAGCTGCACATTATCTGGAAAAGTCCCTGTATATCTAAGAGGAACCTGGCATATATCATGCTGCACTGTGTTTTGGAATGACTTGCCTAAGTCAAACTAGACTTTGTTCAGTCCACGGGAATCTGTGGAGATCCTGTAGACTGCTCCTGGTTGGAAGGAAGGACCTGAACAGTGGAGATTTCTCATCTTCCTTCCTGCACTTCAACCAGGCATCTCTGCTTTTCTCTAGCTTTACATAATTACCCCAGTCAGAAGTAGACAGAGGTAAAATAAAAGTAAAAATAGAAGAGTGTGTGTGAAAGAGAGAAACAGAAAGGGAAAGAGAGAGAGAAAAGCCATTAGTCATGAAAAGTACTCATAAAAATAATACTGACTTTGGAATCAGTTTACCTGTGTTTCAGCCCAATAATATGTGTGCTAATATACTTCTCAGTGGGTTACTTAGACATGGCCTTTAAACACTTTGAGCTTTAGTTTTCTCACCTTTCCTATAGCAGGTACTCACAGATTTTTGTCGAACAAGTGATTAAATGAATAATTTTGTATTTTGGCAAAAATAACCTTGCAAGGTTGTAGAGAGGATTAATGCTAATATAGGATTTACTATAGCCTGGTACATAGTAGGTGTTTTGCAAATAATAATAGCTATAATTATTATTGATTCAATGCTTCTTAGATTTAGGTACAGGTGCCCATGTGGCACTTTTCTCTAAGTTAGATCGAGATTCTTCATTAAACTTGGACGCAAATATTAAGTGCTGTATAAATATGTGGAATATGCTTATGTCCAGAGGGGCTTTCCCATTACAATGGAAGATTACAGGAATATCAGAAGCTTCTTGGTTCTCTACTCTTGGGAGTGTGGCTTGTGAAGTTTGGTGCTGAAAATAGTGGCAACAAGGGTGTTGTCTGGAAGAAGCCTTGCCATTAAGCCAGATGTGCCAAAACCATGTGGCAACTCAGTGGGATCAATTCCTGCAGTCCAAGAGGTGTGCATATTTGCTATCATTGCTCTTCCTTGAGTTTGAAACACACTACCCAATGACATCCAAATCTATGTATTTAGCACATTTGTCCTCTGGGTAACAACAAATTATGACCCTACTGCCTATTCTTGAAAGAGAAAAGACAAAAAAGGGTCCCGTGCTTTTGACCTGAAAACTAATGTCTTTATCTAAATCATTTCCAATTAAATATCATTTTCTGGTGAATCACATTCATCTGCTGTAGACTGTAAGTTCTCCAGATTAAGACCTTGTCTTTTTATAGGGTGTATAAAATAATGCACAGTTTTAGCACTCCTGGTATAACAGATGGCTATCATTTGTAACAAAAGAATAACATTGGAAGCCTTCTGACATGTCCTAGAAGCTTAGCGTGCAAGAAAAATTCTATTACATACATATTGCGATCCCATTACAACATATTGTAAAGGTATATTCCCCATAGGGAAACCCAATAACTAATTCCTTCAGATCTAGAAAACAGACCATTGAGAGTTTTTTTTTTTTTTTGATGGAGCTTTGGTCTTTCTGCCCAGGCTGGAGTGCAATGGCACGATCTCCGCTCACTGCAACCTCTGCCTCCCGGATTCAAGGGATTCTCCTGTCTCAGCCTCCTGAGTAGCTGGGATTACAGGCACCTGTCACCATGCCTGGCTAATTCTTTTTTTTTTTTTTTTTTTTTGGTATTTTTAGTAGAGGCAGGGTTTCGCCATGTTGGTCAGGCTGATCTCCAACTCCTGACCTCAGGTGATCTACCTGCCTCGGCCTCCCAAAGTGCTGGGATTACAGGCGTAAGCCACCATGCATGGCCAAGAGTTAATTCTAATTATGTAAAAATTCTTTGCTTTACAAAATAACGTTTTTTAAAAAACTTTTATTTTTTGCTGAAGAGTCTCTTGAAATAGCCAGATCTCTTTTTGGAGAATCTTAAATTGGATTTGCTTTACAAAATGTTTATTAGACTCAACTTTTCAGGAGCAAAGCGAGTATGAAAAAATGGGGCATTGCCTGTCAGGCATCAATGGTAAAGTGTCACTTAGTTGCAGAGTAAAAAAAAAAAAAAAAAAAAAAAAAAAAAAAAAAGGCTCACCATTCCATCCCCTGAGCCCACCAAAGTCAAATTGTCCAAATGTGGCAGGTGGCTATTGCAGGCATCTGGTGCTCTCATTCCAGGCAGGAAGATAATGCTAGCACTGGGATGGGGGCGGGGGGCAGACATCAGTGACTGTGTGAGCCTAAACAGAGAGTCAGAAGAAGGGACCCCCAGATTACAGACAGCCTTTTCCTCCACATGTCAGACCCTCTTTCTTTACACTTACGGCAAATACAAGCAGATAATTGGGCATCAGTCATTTCTGATGCATAGCAGGAAAGAGCAACAACATACACTGCATCATTTAATTTATCAAGTAAGCTACAAGGCACTGTGCTAGACTCAAAGATAGAAAACAAGACAAGGAGGAAAGAAGAAAATACACATTTAGTAATACATCTCAGTGCCTTCAAAGACCATGCAATGTCTTTAGGTACTGTTCCCAGCTAGCTTCTCCAACAGAAAAATGAGCATACTCCATTTCAAAGCTGGATTCTGTAACCAAATGCACTATTCATATTTTTCCAAGCCTCCTAAACCAATAGTTAACTAGTCTCTTCCAAGATTTAGGGAGGCTGTTGAGTTATTTTCTGGAAGTTCTATCCATTTTGCTACAAGGTTGTGCTGCAAACACTTTACCAAGAATTAGGGCCAATGAAGGGGTACTTTGTGCAAGCTACAAATAATTGGAATTTTCACAAGGCAGTTCATTTCTGCCTTCCTGTGAATAATTTCATATTTCTTCCTTGTAAGACTATGCTTTGTGTGCTCATGAGTGTCTAGATTGACAGAATAGAAGGAGTGTTTAATACATCGAGTGGGTCTGGGGTCTAGAGATGAGGATGTGAGGGATGCAAGAAGGATCATGAATCAGATGGAGTGAAAGATAACTCGGAAACTCCAGTGGAGAAAAATGGTTAATTTCGATTATTTAATTTGTTCAGGTTTGTGTTTTGGGTTCTGTCACATCTATGTTGAGAAATGTCCCTGTCAGCTAATGCACGCAGTTTATGTTCAGAACCAGGGGCAGCACAGAGAGGAACTGGGGGTGGGGGAAATTTTTATCAGCCACCAGGGAGAAAGTCTGATCTGTGCACCGATGGGAGATGGTTATCCAGAGTGTAAAAATGTGATTCTGGGACCAAAGGGTCAGCTCTAGAACGAAATCAGACAGCTGGAGAACTGAAGATTCAACTCTTCCTAGGCAAGAGAGTGAGAAAGGTGGGTTGCTTGCAGGGTGGGGGTGCGGGTTGCTCCTCCTATTTCCTGGGTTGGAGAAGGGCAGCGAACTGGGAAGTGTGTGTCAGAGGCTCTCTATGCTAGGACAAGGTGTTGGGGTGCTAGGGTGGGTGGGGGCCTGAGGGGTGGCTTGGAGCCCTGGCAGTGGCTGCCTGACGTCACCGGCCTCTCTGGCAATAGGCTGCGAGCTCAGCTCCCTGAAGCGGCGGCGAAGGCGGCGGCGGCACCGGCAGCAGCAGCAGCAGCAGCAGCGCGGCTCGGTCTCTGGCCCATTCACTCCGCGCCTTCTGCAGCCGCCACTGCAGCCGCGCGGTGGGGGCTCCCTCCTTGCAGCCAGCTGGCGGTCCAGGTAAGAGACAAGGTGTGACTAAAGGCTTCTGATGGCGGGGTGGCCTGACGGCAGGGCGCGAGTGGGGAGGACAGCTCACGGGGCCTGTGCAGCCACCCCGGGCATAGCTCCAGACCCCGGACCCTGCCCCTGTCCCTGCCCCGGTTTGCTTGCGCGCTGCCTCGCTGCTCCGCAGTGCAACAGTTTGCAGCTGCCTCTTGGGAGCAGCAAGGAGGCTCTCCTGCGCGCTGCGGGTCTACCGGCTCCGGTACGCCGGAAAAGCCTCGGGGCCTTCGGGCTGGGTCTAGGAAGGACTGAAAGAAGGTTTGTTCCTCAAACTTTGCAGGCGGGAACCCTCCTCTTTCCATTTCCAGTTCCTCTCGAAAGAATCAGGCTACTGCCAAGTTGGGGGCATAGGGAGATGGGGAGGAGGGGGCCGTTTGTGGGAATGTGTCAGCTGAGAAAGATGCTTCAGCTGCTTTGGAGAGGGGAGTATGCCAGGGAAGAAGGCTGGAGAAGAGATGGAGCGCGTTCCTGCTCGTCAGCCGCGGTCGCGGACAGAGGCAGAGTGGGATGTGGTGCCAGGGGTATCCCACTAGGAATGGGACCCAAGGGTTCTGACGCCGTCCAGGGAGGGCAAGTCTGGAGGGGGAGGGAAAGGAAGGACTGTGTACCCGGAGCCCGCGCGGTGGCCCGGAGTGGGTGCTGGGAGGGGAGGGATCCAGGCGAAGACATCCACCGAGAGGGCGCAGAAAAGAGGAGAGCCGGCGCTCTGGGAAGTAGGGACTTCAATCCGAAGCGGCTGCTTGTCTGTTGCAATTATAAAGTTGTGAAGGGCGGAAGGGAGGCTGCCTTATCTGCTGAGTAATCTGCACCTCCGTGGTGCCGGTGTAGATCCCATCCTGTCGAGTGGGGTGAGCAGGCTGCTGGTGGCTCTGGTGCACGGCCACTGGCGGGCAGGCTGGGGTCCACTGACCGAAAATACGGGCAGCGCCCAGCTCAGGCAGCGTGCCCAGAGGGCCGCTTTGCGGTGGTGGTCGATTCTTCCCGACCGCACTCTCCTGGGCAGCGGTCGAGATTCTAACTAAGCTTTGTGTCTTTGCAGCCTGGTGCCTCCGCGAAGGAAAGGTGCCCGCGTGGAGACGCGTTCCAGGTGGGATCGGCGAGGATCTCTCGGGCGCCGCTCACTCCTTGGTCGCCTTGCTTGCCAGCAGTTGCTCCCTTAGTCCTTGGCTTGCTCGCACACCCCCTCCCGCTACAGGGAGCAGTTTTGGGTGGCGTGGGCTCCGTCCTCTTCTTGGCTGGTGGGAACAGTGTGCCCAAGAGGGGAAGCCTAGTGGGCCCGGCCCCTCCCAGCCCCGCGCCAATGAGTGCCAGGGCGCCGAAGGAGCTGAGGCTGGCGTTGCCGCCGTGTCTCCTCAACCGGACCTTTGCTTCCCCCAACGCCAGCGGCAGCGGCAACACCGGTGCCCGCGGCCCAGGCGCAGGTGGCGGCGGCACCTGCATCACGCAGGTGGGACAGCAGCTTTTCCAGTCCTTCTCCTCCACGCTGGTGCTGATTGTCCTGGTTACCCTCATCTTCTGCCTCATCGTGCTGTCCCTCTCCACTTTCCACATCCACAAGCGTAGGATGAAGAAGCGGAAGATGCAGAGGGCTCAGGAGGAATATGAGCGGGATCACTGCAGCGGCAGCCGCGGTGGCGGGGGGCTGCCCCGACCTGGCAGGCAGGCCCCAACCCACACAAAGGAAACCCGGCTGGAGAGGCAGCCCCGGGACTCTCCCTTCTGCGCCCCTTCCAACGCCTCATCGTCCTCTTCGTCCCCTGGCCTCCCGTGCCAGGGTCCCTGTGCTCCTCCGCCTCCACCGCCAGCCTCCAGTCCCCAAGGAGCACACGCAGCTTCCTCCTGTTTGGACACAGCTGGCGAGGGCCTTTTGCAAACGGTGGTACTGTCCTGATCGTCTAGCCCCTCTCGTTCCCCGTCCTTGTTTCCATCATCTTTGCCATCCTTGCTTTTTTCCTCCTTCCTTCCTTTTCCATTTTCCTCTGGCCCCTCTTTCCTCTTCCTGGTTTCCTTACCTGCCCTCCCCTTACTCTTGTTTCTCCTCCGCCGAGGCACTGTGCGGTATTTGTAAATATTGGGCGAGGAAAGTCTCGGAAGAAGAAATAACGCTGATAATAATACTTTATTAATATTTATAGTAATTATTATAATACTAATAACACAATCCAAGCGCATGACAAATCACATAATTTCTCATTGTCAATGAAGGATGCATCTTCCCATTCCAACCCGCGCTCCCCTCAATTAGGAGGAGAAACCGCACAAGCTACCAAATATATAAAAGGCATTGATTCCCGGAGCAAAGGGAGGGGAGGGGGCCCGGTAATGTACATAGCTGTCAAGTTAAGGTTTAGTTTCCTTCCTTCCCCTCTGACCCCTAAGCTTTCACTTTTTCTTTAGCTTCCCTCTCCTCCCCATTCCCACCCTCAGCCGGGCTCAGGCAATAGTATATTATAAAGAAAACGTCTACATTAAGCACCAGGACTGCAAGAGGGCATAGACAATAGTCCCCAGAAAGTGTTTATGACAGGTACCCCTCGCCAGTCAGCCCATTTCTCACCCTTTGGTTAACTATTACCTATTACCTTTTCCAGGACAGAACCTTTAATTTACTTTTTAAAATGACCCTCGCTGGCCGAGCATAAGTACGTTAAAATCTTTAAATGAGTTTTTTAAAAAAGCTAACGCTTTCACTCCCTGCCCCGCCCCCACCCATATACCTTTGACCTGTGACATTTTCAGGATTTACAGAGGATTTGGGAGCTGTCCAGCCAGGTCTGGTGCTGAAGTCGCCTCACCGTTCTGATTACTTCCTCTAGTTGTGAAGGCGGAGGAGGGGCTGTTTTGGAAAGTGACTATTCTGGCTTTTGGTTGGGTTCTTTCTTCTTTTTCTACAATCGAGTTAGCGTGTACTATTGGTTTTCTTATTATTAAACATTGCATAAGTTACCTTTTTTGTAAAAAAAAAAAAAAAGTATTAGGTGATGTGCAGTACTGAAAGTGCAGTATCTAACCAACTAGAATGTTTCTGTTTCATTTTTAGAACAAGTGCACCTTTGTTATATATTTATTATATTGGTACCAAATACAGAAAAAAACTATAGTTCTGTACTATGTCCTCCAAACTGTATATTATTGTTCTTAATTTCCAGCTGTTGATATAATGATTACCACTGGATGAGAAATTCAGTGGTGCAGACCTGGCTTCTGCTGTTTCCAGAAGTGTTCTTTTGTACCTTATTCTGTAGTAGACTGTTATAAAAAGATGACACACATGCTTTATTTTATTTTTATTTTTTGCAAATAACAGAAAAAAAAAACACAACCACAGAAACAAACAAATAATGGATGTGCAAGAATGCCATCTATTAAAAACATGGTTAATATTTAAACAGTGCCTGTAGTTCTCCCTGCATGCAGTTACCACCTGGAGGCAGTGGTGTTTGTGCTTGCTTGTACTGTATGTGGTTGGGGATGAGACTGGTGGGGATGTTGGGCAATTTGGATGACAGGACATGCGAATTTCAAGAAAAGTTATATCCAGTAATTACTTATAGGATAAAAATGTTTGCAGCTTGTTTGTTTAGTTACAAATCTGTGCCTGCAGCAAAGGAAAGGCTATCTTTCTCAGTCTGTCCTAACTTCACTGAACATACAAAAACACCGAGAAAATAAGATAAATATTTTATTATTTTCTAATGCCAGACAAGGCCATCTATGTTAGAAATGGAATTAGTCTATAGTTGTTTACAACCTTATTTCCTTTGGTTGAATGATAGAAGAAGCCAGAAGCATATTACAGTATTAGTTATATGCAGTGGCATCTCTTGGAAATCAAGCCTTTGACAGCTATTCAAATTTTTGGAAAATGTATGAATGAAAATGATCTGCAGAAAGCTCTACCAAAAGAGTCCTTACTATCCTGCAGGGTGTAAGGCAACAGTGCCCCTATGAGCATCCCTCTCCCAAGCAACTAGTTGTTCTAAATTGTCTGCTTGGTCCATACATATGTGCTCTTATCCAGAGGAAATATTACCTCTAATATTTCTGGTCATCTATTAAATTGTCCAAGCTCAGTCTGCATCTTTTATAAAAATAATTTAATAAACTTAATTTTAATCACCCATTAGATAATCACCTTTCCTGAAGCACAGAAGATCATCACTGAAGCATGCCATCTTGTAATATTAGGAAGACCAGGTATAATCTTTGGGTACAATATATTAAACAACGAACCAGTTTTTCTCCAGTGCCTTAGTCACTTCCTAGTAATAGGTAAAAGAGTGCATTAACTCCCTCAGGCCACTAGGGAATCCTTTAGTGCATCAGAGTTCTACATAGTACATCAGAATGACTAAGGCACTGTGAAGAAGAAAGTCCATTAATTTTTGTAGCTTACCCACATCCAGTGGTAGCTCTTTAATACTTTATTACAGAACGACTTTTGCACTTGAAATTTGAATAGAACCAGGGACCCAGAAGGGAGCTTCGTCATTTCCAATGAGCTCCAATAAGTGCATGGATATTATTTTCTTCCCCTTATTTGGTGCACTTTCTACAGTGAATAATTTCCCATTTTATTACAGCAATAAGATGTTCTGTTGTGAGCAGTGCTGGATAACGATTCCATTTTCTTGGTGCTGAAGCTACGCATATGTTCTTGCCTTATGAATCATAGTATATTCAAGGCATGCAATAACAATCCCCTTCCAAGGAGCAGCCTGTACACTCTGTGGGGTAATTATGAAATTGTCCTACATCATTTTTCCCCAAAGGAATGCAAGGAGCAAGAAAAATAAAAGCATTATGTATATTGTAAAACAAATGATCTCAATACCTCTCAACATGGGCACACATCTGTAATACACTTTTATTGCGCACCTTTAAATGTGTATGCCTTTCTCCATTGATTGACTGTAGTTTAATATTTTTAATAGTGTTCTGTGTAAAGATGATGCAGTTTGTGAGTCAGATTTCATACTGAGCTTAATATACTCAGAACCTAAGCTTCCAGTGGTATCACTTGTGATTTTTTTATGAGATAGAGAATTACATGAAATTCTAGTAAGCCAGTTCCCACACCAAATTATTTCAATAAGCACACATCCAAGCAATTTATACAGACCTTGTTTAAAGCACTGCTTCTTATAGAGCTCAATTGGCAGTCTCAGGAGTTTGGGATGCTACCAACAGGGCATTTAGGTTTTCATTTTTATGAAACAAAAGGCAATCTGGAAATAGCTAAATTTGTTTCAAGGATTTTATTCACTGATGTCCCGTCAAACTAATTGCTTCAAACCCCTATAGCTACAGCTTAACTTCTGCACTTGCTATTCAGTATTAATAAGGTGGCATGCTTGATTCTTATTGTTTTTAAGAATGAGAAAATTTGGAGAGAGAATACTATTATGTCAACGGTACAAGACTCTGAATCTTAAAGATGTAGATGGATATAATCTTTAGACTTTATATACACCCATAGATATGTATTTATATATGCATACGTTTTGTATAAATTTACAATTGACTTTTTGTATTCTCTTTTCTGTCATTACAAGAATGAGATGGAAACCAAAATAGTTGTTCCATCCTCTTATCCAAAGAGGATACTGAAAAGTCAGGTATGTGCATGCACTTATTTCTCTGGGGTCAAATCGGAATGACTTTCTCTTTAATAATGAAAGGGGAGAGTCCTGGTTAGCTTGGAAAACTGGTAATTAGATAAGCTTCCTTTCCTAGGTTAGTGACTCAAATGTAGCAATGATGATAAAGTTATGACCCATATCAATGTGGTCTAAATATCTAGATGGAAAGCAAAAATATCCAGAAGTTTGGGGCCATCTAAACCACAAACCTGGAACCTGGATTGTGGTTTGATGTTTTTCATTTTCAACCTATATGTTGTGTAGAGATACAATTTATATCTGCATAGCTAAAGGTAAAGTGAAAATATGACTATTATCTGTTTAGTTTGATAAATCATTTTTGGATAATATGGGTAAAATTAGCTTTAAGAAACTTGACATCTGACTTTTCCACCATTTCTATCTGCATCAATTGTATTAACTAGATAATGGTTAAATTTTATTTTTTTATCATGTAGACATATGCTTTAATGCTTTTCTGTGGGTGAAAGTTGAACAGTTGCTAGCTGATATTATGTGGAAGTTACAGGTTAAATTAGAACCAGAAATTTTAATATAATCTGATCAGGTTCCTTAGTCCCATTCCCATGTGAATCTGAACTTTGAATTTGAATCTGAAAGGCCTACTTATTTGGGCCATTTTTTATTGGAACTTGTGATTGTGACTCACAGATGTTTCAGTTCATATTAGAATAAATTGCCCAATCTATAAGAGTGTTTAATCATTGGAATGAATGTAAATCTGATTCTGATTTTGTTTGCTATTTATTTGGTAACATTTGAGAAACAGCTAATGTGGCTTGACATCAATACTTATTAATGTCACCAACCTAATAATACAATTGGTGCCATGTATGAATGCTTAGCTGACAATAAGAATTTAATTAACTTTACTTGGAGACAATGACTTCTCAAGGAGGTCCTACCCATTTGAGGTAGGGATATTTCCCTTACAGTTGTGATTACAAGGGGTTGTTTCTATAGAGAGATTAACAACAACAACAGTAACAATGATGACAACAACAGAAAAACTGACTTTTGAACTTGAGTATATCCAATAGATAGAAGAAAAAAGATTAGAATTCATGGAAAATTTGTTTTGCTTTTCTATCAATAAAAGAGTTTTCTTGTTAATTGGCTTTTTGGACAGTATTTCCTTACCAATTTAATGTATAATATACCAGGATAACATAATTACTTATTCTATTATACTCAGATGCTCAAAGAAATTATATTGTTTTCAAAAAATTTTTATAACTTATCTGCTCTTCCTCACAAACCAACTACATCTTAGAAATGGGATGTGTATAAAATTTAGGACAACCCAATAAACAGTGCAGTATAATAATGTAGCAGCTCCTTTACACAGATGCTCAGAATCTTGAGGTCATATGCTTAAATTCTCAGATTTCCTCTTTCTCTGCCTCCACTTCTCTAATATAATATATCAGGTATATCAGGAAGGGATGTGGCTCACATGATTTTGTGCCAATTAGGGGAAAGGTAGCCTCCAACCCCTCTGATGGATCCTAGCTGAACCCTGCTGAAAGGATCTGCTCCCTAGTTTGAAGTGCTATCGTCCTACTGGCTTTCGTGTTGACATTTACCACAACAGTTTTACACCATGGACCTTTGTCCTCCATTTCAAACACATACATCCTGACCCTGGCCATCTATAGGTCCACCAGTGCTCTCACACATTGTCCCCTTCTTGGAGATTCAGGAACTTCTGGGTGCCCTGCATGCCATGGACCTATTGGTGAAAAGCCTGGGTCTATCTTGGGATTATTCATCTATCCATCCACCTCCTCCTCCACCTCAATTCTACTAATCTTGCTTCATGTTAGATGGTGCCATGAGGGTTTCTTCTGAGGTCTTGAGACCCAAACTAATATATTTAAGGGGAGGGAGTTTACCATTTATCTCCAATCCTTGAGCTTCTCTGAAGCTATTTAGATGTGTTCAAGCCAACACCTCTCCTTTTGGCTCCTAAATATGTGTGAAGAGGAGCATGAAAGCTTTAATGGCCACCTGCCTCACTTTTCTCTTACTTTTCTCAAAATTGCCCCAAACTGCAAGAAGCAAATATTTCCCTTAATGCCTACTTTTCTCTACCCAAGACTCCTCCTACTATGGTTAGTTTCCTGCTTCTGCAATGGACTTAATCATCTTCTTCCTGATGTCAGCATTATGATTAACTCTTAATGGCAGTTGGACAGGGTGTAAGAGACAGAAAGGTAAGCTTATTAAGAAGGGATCCTAAATCAGGACCTATTTGAAACATTATGCCACACACCATAGTAAATTTCCGTATTCCTACAAGGGACATGTACTCATGATTAAGCTCTTGCCCTCCCCTTTTCCATGAAGGTGGGAGCTTGATTATCTTGATTGTATTTTCATATTAACTTCTACTTAGTTCCTCTAAATTGGCTAGAAAACCTGGGTACTAAACCTTGTATCACTCTATGTCCCTAAGAAGGCACAAACTCTTCCAAATATTGGACCATTATTTCACCCTATCCCTTACCCTTTAGGAGCTGCAGATTGTGTGTAGGAAATACTTCTCTTAAGCTTGGATAAACTTCGAGTGGATCTTGAATACTGGAGTGGAGATGAGTAGCTACTCGATGTAAAGGCAGCAGCAAGTAAAGATTGGTACAACCCTATCCGTAGCCATTGTCCTCTGTATCCCCAGTAGGTATATGTGCTCTAACTTCAGCTGTTTGGCTCAAGAGAGTGATGAGTAATAACTCAGCTAGTTCTTACAAGACAAGCATGGTTCCATTCCCCAACTCCTTCAATCTCTCTGGGTGGATTAATTTATGAAATATTAGCTGTGTATTCTCTTCCTAATTAGTTGTTGAAATCCAATCACTCTTTCCAGAGTATCATCTCCAGATATGTTCCAGGCTTGAATTGATGCTGATAATATTGGGTTTCCCTCTCTCAAAAAGTGGCTCTACTTTTTAAAACTTTACAAAACAAGAAGAAGCTCTTGTGATAACCTTTCTTAACCCCTCTTTTCCAACTTATGCTGAATATCATCTATCTGTGTTTGTAAATCCTCTCTCTTCTTGGATCATGACCTTAATTCAGGATTTTAAATTTTAGCCTAGAGGTTTGTAGTCACTTTGTGGTACAAAATTTTTGGCACATGGAATCTCAAAAATTTAGGAAAGCCGCTACTAACCTCAATGTATTTAGGTGGGAAAAATGCATTGAGATGACAAAAATACTCACTCTTCACATACAGATGTGCAAAACAAATGTGGCTACTTTATTTTCCTATAATTCATCTTATCTTCCTCACAGGGACCTATTTGCTTGGTAGTTCTCTTAAGAAAGTCACCACATTATCAAATTTTCTCTCTTTCCTGTGCCCCTTTCCAAGGCTGTGTCTGGGTATAATTTATGTTATCTCATGGTGGCAGAGGAAAAAGGCTCCTCAGATCTATGCAGAGTTAAAGGAATCCTTGCTGGTTCAACTGGAGAGTGGCCAGTCTGGTTTGCTTCCCAAACTGGTGGCTGCTATGCTACAGCAAGTCCTATCTTGTACCCCCAGTTGGAGCCCAGGATCCTGGACAATTTTCCAGAGTCTCAAACTTTGAGTCTACTGTGGCTTTTTGTTCCAATTGAAGAATTTTGCTGTTTTACTGTATTCTAAGCATCCCTGGGCTCCTTTAACTGGGAAAAATGGGAATTTCTGGGTTCTATTCAGATGATAGAAAACAAGACGCCTTCTAGTAGCCTACTGCCATGACCATCATCCCATTGCCACTGCCTTCTTGTTGGAAACAGGAAAGTACAGTAGCTCTCTCTATTAAAGTTTCCCACTAGTAAAGACATGGATACTTGCTAAAGCCCTTACTACCCTCAAAGTTCTCTGGCTTCCTGATGCTATTAGAATGCTTATTATTGGTTCCCTCTCTATTGCAACTTTTCTCTGAATCAAGGGACTTGGGGAGCAAGAGTCTTACAATTCGTCTTCCTCAGTCAATATCAGACTCCTCTCTCTCCCCTCCCCAGATTACCCAGGATTGGAAAGGATAGACTTTTCTATGTGGTCCCTTAAGGACTTCCTTTAGTACAAAGGTATAATCAGACAGGAAAGTGTAGATTTGGGGCTTTTTGCTTTCTACACACCACATTCTATACATTGACTGTAGCTTCATGGCTGTCTTAAAATGGAAACTAGAATGTGGAAGAGAGATAAATGAGCCTACATGGGAAGGCATGTCAGAAATATTTTGTTAGTTACACTTGAATATACGTAGGTGATTATTTCGAATTGCAGGGTAGGAATTCAATGACGACAGAAATACACTGTTTCCCCCTTTGCTTGCCAAAGTATGAACGCTTAATTCCGTATGAACTAAGTTAAAAGCTTAGTTCCTGTGATTAATGTTGTATCTCCTGGCAAGCACCCTTGAGAAAGATCATAACTGCCAGCAGTGTTTGCACCTCCATATGGATCGGCCTTTTTAAGGGATCCCCTGATGGAAAGGAGAGGAGGGAGTACAGGTCACTCAGTTCCAAAGGGGAGTAAAGCACAAAGAAAGGAGAGGCAGAGAAAGGCTCACTTCTCTACCTTTGCCTTGTGGCAAAAGCTTCCCTGGGGCATCCTTCCAACACCCACCATCACAAGTTTTCCTGGTGGGAGATGCATAAAAGATTGTGCTCTACAAGTGGAAACTGGCCATGCTGTGTGGCAGGATTATTTTCAGGGTCTACCTTGGTTACTTCTGTTCTTAAACTTTTAGGTAGTTTCATTTCTTTGTCCCAGGGAAACTGTCCTATTACTGACAGTTGTCAATCAGCCTGCAGTCCTTGCTGTTTGACCACATTCTGAGAACAAATTAGCTAATCCTTGCTTGACCACTGACTAGGTGTCATTGACTGATACATGTGTCCAGTTGAAGAGATAATCCCTTTGGATCCTTCAGCTCCAATATTGAGAGTTTATTCAGTCAACAGATATTTATTGTGAGCCAACTATATGGCAGACATCATTTTGTCCCAGAAATGCAGCTGTAAACAATGTAAGCAAATGTCCTGCCCTCACAGGGGCTTCTTCTAGGGGAGAGAGACAATAAACAAAACACCTAAGTAAGTTCTGGAGTACATTACAGAGAGAAAAGTACTATGAAGACAAAGAGGGGAAGGGCCGGGCCGGGTGGGGATGTGGTTTTTAAAGAGGGTGGTTAGAGACGGCCTCTGATGTTTGAGCAAAGATTTGAAGAAGCCATGCAGATGTAAGGTTTAATTGAATAAAAATTGTTTGTATAGAAGAATTTTTGAAAACTAATTTCACCCAGCCTCCTAATTTTATAAATGAGCAAATTGGATTTTGGTAAGAAGAAGGCAAAAAACCTTATGCTCACGGAACATTGTGTCAGGTACTGCCACTCCCAAACTATAGAGGAGTGATGAAATCTGCTGGTACTTTGAGTAGTTTGTAGTCTAATTAACCAATAAATTTTAATTTGATTCAAGTGTGGTCATAAATGTGTGAAAAAGTACTTCAAAGCACAAAGAAGTAACAACTAAGTCTATCTGGGAAGGTTAGGAAAAGGTTTCCCATATTTTAGTTGGGTTTTGAGGGTCAAGCAGCAATTCACCAAAATAAGAAAAAGCTTTTGAGGCAGGAGCAAAAGCACATACGAAAACACAGAGGTAAGAGTATTCTATATATTTACACAAGTGTTATGCTGTTCATACTGGGATTGTCAAAAGAGAAATCTGAAAAGTAAAAGCAAGCCAGATCATTAAGGGCTCTGCAAGGGCAGCTTTTGAATATATGCCTTTTCTGTTGTTGGTGGGGAATTAGTGAGAAATTTTGAAGATAGAGCTGAGTTATAGATTTGGGTTTATTATAGATTACTCTGGGAGGATCACTATATGGAACAGATATAATGGTGATGAAGACATGATATGAAGCAGCTGCAATAATCCTGTGACACAGGATGAGAGTTTGAACCAATGGAGATGGGGATGAAAAATAAGGGCATATTCAAGTGCATGTTAGGTTATGGAACTGGTGGGGTTGGTGATTCATAGATGCATGGTGTGAGGGAAAAGAGCAAAAAGGGGAAGAAAGGGCAGAGAATAGATTTATGCTTTCTTTTTTGTGGCTCAAAGCAACCCCAGTTGGGTGCTGTTTATCTGTCATGACTTGGTAACAAAGTTAATAAAAGGGAGTTCAAAGGAAGGTTCTGGGCTTTGTTGGCACAGCCTTTGATGAGTTTGTCCCCAGACCACGTTCAGAATGTGGTGAAGCATAGCTCTACGGAGCAGTCTGCAATTTGCTGTGTGAGCTTCAATAAGTAGCATTGTCACCATCTTGTAGTTACGGATAACTGCTACTCATAGTCTGTCATGTTGAAGGAGGGCTCCATATGTCTGGAAGTGTGTTCTGACATTAGCTGCTAGGCCATTTGTTGCAATTCTGAGGCATGCCTGCATAGAATCATGACATTACACAGGATCTACTATAAACCTCACTTTACTCTCTTGGAATACAGTGATCAGATAGGACCCCATCAACAGGAATAAGAATCAATATACTGCTGAGAAGGAACCCATGGTGTTGGGCAAGATGTTGAAAAGCCCACACAGCCAGTAATGTGGAGAAATGGCCTGGGTTCAAATCTTGGCTCTGACACTTGGTAGGTATGAGACTTTGGAGAAGTTTCTGAACTTCTCCATGCTTTAGTTTTATGAAGGTTTATTGTGTGGATTAAATTAGAAAACATATGCAAATATCTAACAATAGTGGGCAATGAGTGTATGGTAGTCCCTGTTCTGGCTTCTTTTATGAGGATTGGTTGGGGAAGAGAAGGAGTAATTTTCTGGTAGATGATTAACAGCAAACTCGTGTTCTTTGTGCTCTAACGTCACATTCCAATCTCTAGCAAAGTGCCTGGCACATAGCAGTTGTTTAGTAAAGATACTAAATAAATAAGTGAATAAATGAATTGCAAACCTATGGACATATCCCTGATAAAGTACTATGGTACTACTGTAAAAGGAGTCTTACCAGAATCACACCAGCAAAAAAAAAAAAAAAAAAAAAAAAAAGGTCAAAAGCAACAGTATATTTGCAAGTCATCAGTTTCACTTGACTTCTGGATGGCAATAAGAGTGGCATCATTGGAATCTTTGGCATTGTTCAATAATCTATATCTTCAAGGAAATGTTTGGCAGATACAGCATTTCTCCCCTAGCCTGCTCCTCTATACTCTGCTTGCCTGAATAGCCCAACAAAGCTTGCTTTTGGGACCCAAGCCCTCATACTTCTCATGGCTGGTACAGGAGCACTGAGTCAGCCATAGGAACTGAAGCCAAATGGACATGTGTTGAAGGACAAGGATCAGGTAATCAATCAGTCACCTGGCATTTGCTCAGGTCTTCTGCACTGAGGGAGATGCTAAAGAAAGCAGGGTTCCTTCTCTCAAAGAGTTTATGACTCAGGGAGAAAAGACTTTCAGAATGAAATAATACAAGGAAACCAAGGTAAAATGGCAATTAGAAATAAAAATAAGCCCACTTTGAGTGAACACAAACTGATCTTTGATGATGCAATCCTCTTTTATTCTCATGTCTAGAATGGGAGCTGTAAGATTCTACTTACTTGTAGATAGAGAAATCTGCATCTGAGAGCAGGATTTGAAGTTGAGGCAAGGAAAGGCCCAGGTTCTGTTCCTTCTGACTAGAAAGCATGGCACTGTCTCTCAGTGGTTATGAAAATGACACGTTTCTGATAGAATTGACACAATGCATCATTCCTCTTTTTTAATCCTTCTACCTACCCCAGGTCACTCATATACTCTCCAAACTGCTCAGTGTGCTGCTCTGTGACCCACTCCCACTTGAAGGGCTGCCCTCTTATATTTAGATTCATTTTATCTCTCTGAACATTTAAAATGAAAGCGTGCCCCTGTCATAATAGCACCTGTGACCTACTCCTTATCTTCTCAGGACCATACTCTTTGCAACACTGAGCATATATATTTGGTATTAATCTGCAATAGTGACTCAATGATTTAAGATAACATTTTCATTTTCACAGAAACCTCCAACACCTTAGGCAGGAGGAAATATTTTGGGGCACAGCTTTGGGTGCAGGAGGGTTGATGTGAATACCCTTCCAAGTCAATCAAGGGAGTAGTCACCTGCTTAACTCTGCCTTTAGCAGCCAAGACCCAGGACATTTAAGACCTACAGAGTGCTCAAGTCCTGAAAAACATGTAGCTCCCCAATCTATCCCTGCCGTGTGATTTAATATAACAACAACATAAAACAGAACAGTAAGGAGGTACATGACTAATAATGTTTTAATTTTAACCATGGCAATTATTTTAATGCCTTGTTGAAATAACAGTTATTAGTTTTTTTATGCTCAGTCTGCCTTATGGAAAACCTAGCTAGCATCAAACTGAACTTATAGAGTGACTTGGCAGCCTAGTGTTGCCTTTAGAAGAGCTAATGGCTCATATTATGACTGAGAGACTGGGTGTGGAAAGTTTGTCAACCAACCCTCTGAACCTGCTGAGCTCAGCCCAAAGGAAGAGATATTGCTGGCTTCACATTAACGTGGTCCCTACCATGAAGAAAAGAATGCTGGGACCACAGCGTCTTTGTAGGCCTGGTTGACACTGATTTCTACGCTTTCATTCGGGTTTGAGGGCCACCTTGGCCACGTGGACCATGACAACAAGCTCATTCCTGCAGCCTGTAATCAGTAGGCTTTTTGCATCTTTGGAGGCCAGAGCTTCTCAGGAGCTATTCCAAAGCAATCAGTCATCACTGAATTAGACTGTGTCTGGGTCACACCACCTGTGGGCCTTCAGTGGAATCTGCTCAGCCTTCATTATTTTTCCAGGAAGCCATCTGCACAAGGTTTTTTAAAAAAGTTAGGGGCTCCAGGAAGGCCCCATTTCAACACAGCAGAAAATGACTGATATTTGTTCTTTTTCTTTATTAAAAAAGAAAAGCATCAGCATTATTTTTAAAACGGGACACTTCAGTACATATTATGAACTCTCTTATCCAGACACAAGGCAGGTGCGCTTGTTTACATCTTTTCTGTATCCAGCTAAAACGTCTCACTTAACATTCAGAGTAAACTTTCAGGGTTTATTATTCCCATTTTATAGATAAAGCACTGAAGCTCATGGAGATTAAGTAATTTCCCAGGTCATCCATCTAATAAGTGACTGAGTGTGGACTGAATTATAGTTTGCCTAACTCTAAAGCCTCTGCTATTTTTCTCCTTGCTACCAGACAAAAATACCATTCCTGTGACTTTTTCTTAACAATTTCAAATACATTATTTCTATGAGACTGTCTCAGCACCCCTTAAAACTCACCTTTAAAAAAAAAATAGTATGACAACAATGTATGTAGCTGTCAAGAGAACTTCTTGAAATGTAGTACAGGGACCCATTCACATGAGAATCTGAGGGGACAATAGAAAAGGGAAGGATGATTGTCAAACCTTCTAAATCTATAGGTTACTTGGGCTTGATCCAATACTTAGTGGATCTGGATCTCTGGAGGCAGGTCTCAGGAATTTGTATCTTTATCAAATTCCCCAAGTGATGCCAATGCAAACTAAAATCACTGTCCCAGAGGGATTCCTGATGAGGAAGAATGAGGATCTTGGGGAAAATCTAATTTCTATACATTTTTTCAAGATTTGAATGGGAAACAGCTTTTTTTTTTCCCCCCAGGATTCTATGGAGTGCCATCCAGTGCAATGCTCTTTAACTGTTTGTTTGTTATTGTGGAAGAGGTATGTTGTTTCTCTGTGCACTTACATGTAGCAATGGAATGACCTGGCTTTTTCAGGTCTGTTCCTTTTTGTTGGTATGAAGGAAACAACAAAAAATCTCATGCCCCTCAAATCTTCCTGTAAGAGTCAATAGATCTGGCAAGGTCTCTCCTTCTAAAGACAAGCAAATGGAATTATGCAGATTGGATTGGCAAAGTAATGGCTCCTGAAACAAACCCAAAATCCATAGCCACCCACCAAATTGCATAAAAATGGAGCTGTGACCCAGAGACAATACATTGCAGTCCCAAATACAACTAAATAAGATGCTGCCAATAGAGCTGTTGGTATATCACCGTAGCTTATAAAATAATCAGTTACTTTTTCAGGACTAAAGGTTATGTGATTTATCAGAGTACTGTCAATATTATTCTTTTTAAAGAAACCAAGTATAATGGAAAGGGGAAAAAATAAAATAAGGCCCGACAAGGTAGGGCCATAGCTATCATGTGTTTGAATCAGAGGTTTGAACTTTATTATTTAAAAAATGATGTAAATCAGATGATTGGAGACATTTCACTATCATTGAATAACATAAGCTTCCAAAATGATGCCAGGAACATCACATGTATTATTTTTTCACTCTTCACAAAACTCTGTGGAGTGGGGATTGTCGTCATCCATGTTTTGCTGATGAGGAAACCAGGTGGAGTGAAGGTACACTACTTATCTGTGGCCATATGGGAAGGGCTCTGGCCCTGGAACCCAGTACTGAGTTGTCACTTCTTGTATCTCTATTTTGGGAGATACATTCTATTCTGGCCTTACGTCTGCTCTTCCCTTGTTTCTTTGCTAGCACCAGAGCTATGCCTGCTCCAAAATGCTATATTTTTCTCTGTGGTTTGCTGCCTTTGTGAATGCTGACTCTAACCTCTCTTGCCACCATTGAAAGTGGCCTATAGTAAGGAGTTAAAAATCCTTCCTAGTTCAAGTAGCCTACTTGTCCTTACTTTCTGATGGAGAATGAGCTCACCAGGTGCAGATGACCCACTGTTGAACTGCAATAGAATACGATTAAGAGCATTAGGTCTAGAGTTAGACTACCTGGGTTTGAACCCCCACTTTCATGACTTACTAGCTCTGTGAAAGTGATTTGGGGCAAGTTACTTAGCCTCTCTATTCCTCAATCTCCTAATCTGTAAAATAGAGAGGAGAGTAAAAGGGTAATGAATAAATATATGCTTAGAACTGTGATTAGCACAAAGTAAATGCTCAACCTATGTTGTAGTTGTGTTTTTTTGTTGTTAAATATTAGTAATTAGAAACTTTGAGCCCAGCTATGTGTTCATGTCTAACAACACCCAAACAATTCACACCAAAAGAAACTTTCAGTGACAAAACAAGAAGAAATTCAGTAGCTAAGAGTGTGGACTCCAAAGCCAGACCACCTGTCTTCAAATCTTAGCTTGTCACTCCCTAGCTGTGTGACTTTGGGTGACTTCATAACTTTTCTGTGCCTCAATTTTCCAATTTGGAAATACTGAAATAGGAATGTTATGAAGACTGAAAACAAGTTAACATTTCCAAATGCTGATAAAATGCCTGTCACATAGTAAGAACTGCCTAGGTGTTTATTGATAACAAATTTAAACAATACTGATAAAGCTCTTTCTTGAAATGGTGGAGTTTCTAGCCACCTCTTCTATGTATATGCCCTCTATAGCTTTGCCAGGTGTTAAAGCCCAAATTGTTGGCAAATTCTGGTAATGTGTTAACCTCAGTTTACACACACCAATTTTTAGCAACCCTTAAGTTAAAGGCCTCAGTGGCTCAGTCATTTATAAAAACTCACATCATAAAAACTGATGTATCATAAGAACTGAAAAAAGGACTTGCATTTCTGGATCAGTTTTCTGACCATCAAGAAAATTCTTATAGCCCACTGTAAGCCACAGATGATGTGTTGAGAAATTTGGGTCTGTGTAAACTTCCCCTGACAGTATGAAAATTTCCCTCCCCACACCCCACACCCCATACCCCACCCCGGGCAACATGCAAGAAGGGCAGCAGCATACACAAGCACTCACTGATGGATACTTGGCACTGCTGTGGCAACTCCAACAAGAACATCCTTCAACAATGTTTCATGCCAGCTAAATGCCCAGTGGAGCTGAGCATATGTGTGAGCACCTCTCCAGGACACAGAAGGAAGCATTTGCAGTGCCAAGTGCTTAGACTTTGGAGTCAGTCAGGCCTGTGTTAATTCCTGCTCCATCCCTCACCAGCCATGGGACTTGGAGCAATTCACTCAGATCCTCTGACTTTCTCAAGCTTAAAATAGGGATAATAATACCTACTTACGAAATAACTTAGTTTTGATACAATTATTTTTGTTAAAAAATGTATGCAGTGCATCTAATACAGCAACGGAAATACAGATTGTGTTTCTCCCCAGCAACAATGATAGCTACCACTTATTGTGTACTTGCTAAGCACCCAGGCACTGTGTTAGGCACTTAGGATGCATTATTTTCTTTTCTTTCCATGAGGTCCTATGAGACAGGTTCTACTAGTTCCTTTTCCTATAGATGGGGAAACTTATGTTAGACAAGGGTAAAAATCTTACCTAAAGTCACATGGCTAGAGGCATGTAGAGGCATGGTTTGCTATGGGTTTGTCTGATTCTAAACTCATGCACTTTCTCATCCCTTTTAGGCTACCTTCCCCCTCATCCCCTCCATTTTGTTAATTCCTTTAACCCTTCAAAGGCAACCACAGGACATCAGAGATGACCTACTCTTACAGTAACTATATAAACTACAATATTAGTTATCCAAAAACATAGCCTAGGTTACTTGTTCATCCTCAGGACATTAGTAAGGTTCAAGGCAGCTGGGCATAAACAGATCAAAGCCAGGCAGCAAACCTGATTGACCCTATTAGAGGCAGTTTATCTTCCAAAGGATAATACATATGGGGACCTGACCTTCAGCTCTCCTTATCTTGTAGTTTTGAAACAACTTGTTTCAGAAACGGTAGGCTGAGTTTTACTATCCACAACTGTTTTGGAGGAATACCATTGGCTTAGTCTGAGATTTCTCATTAAAGTTCTAGCACAAGATCAACACTATATTTTCATTCATTTTCTCCCAGAATAAGGTCCCCAAACACCCTCCAATATCTCACTAGGCATCTTAGCACTTCCTTGATTTCTAATTGCTTCTTTTTCTATTAGTAAATCCATGGAAGGCTAGTGGGCCTCCATCCTATTATACCTGGCTATTCAGTGAAGCATTGCTTTTATAGTTTTACAAGAGTGGCTCATTCAAGCAGAGAATCTTCTTAGGTAATGGATTTCACCTATCCTAGCTTAGCAGTGATACACAAACAGCAGCAATTCTAACCCCAATAGTATAGGCAATGTTCCCTAATGGGCTTCAGGATGCAAGCCATTTTTCTTGCACTTGAAACCAGGATTAAATTGGCATGCACAGAACACACACTGGTACATGTCTGATTCTGTGAGATTTTCTGTGTTTCTGGTTAAGAATACCTTAACCAGAAGTGCAGAAATGAGAATCCTTTTTTCTAAACGGTCTGAGGGTATTTAGCCTCTCACTCTGGAGGTAGGTAAATATTATTGCCATTTTACAGAGATGGTCTTAGGAATGGTAAATATGCTACCAAGTATGGATCATCACTTGATATCCTAATAGTCTACCACCTCTATCACCATTAAATGGGTCCAATACACCCATGCAAACTAGGTGCATATGTCTCAGCAGCAATGTTCTTCAAATTGCTTCAGGCCAACTTCCACTGACTTGTTCTGCTCTTTCTCACTTTGCCCTTCCTTCTGTTTACAACATACTCCATGTTGGCCACACACTATGGCTCCTACTTGCCCTTCTAACCTTTGAATACATGACCCTAAAGTTCTAGTTTTGTTACCTATGGTAAATGCTGTCATAGTTCCTCTCCACATCCTCTTGGCATTTATATTCCTTTACATGTGGATGACTCTTACTGAAAGCACCACAACGCTGCCTGAGCAAGTTCTTAGACTACAGGAGCATGCCGAGCTTCCTCCCATAGTAGGCAGAAGTCCCAGGGAGTTAACATCCCCACAAGGAAACCATCACCAATGACAGATTGGTAGATAAAACCTTCAGCTTCTTTGCTCCTAGAATAAACCAATTCTGAGTTGTGTTTTACAGTCTCCCTGAGACTCTCCTTGACTCAAGTTTTCCCCTCCCCTACTGGTACTTCCTGGAATTTCCTTCGAGATAAATTTTACTTAAGTCCTTATCTCAGAGCCTGCTTCTTGGGGTACTCAATCTACAATACCATCCCAGTTTTATTTATTTTTTATTTTTTTGAGACGAAGTCTTGCTCTGTTGCCCAGGCTGGAGTGCACTGGTACAATGTTGGCTGACTGCAACTTTTGCCTCCCAGGTTCAAGTGATTCTCCTGCCTCAGCCTCCAAGTAGCTGGGATTACAGGCACCCACCACCGTACCCAGCTAATTTTATTATTATTATTATTATCATTATCATCATCATCATCATCATGATCATCAGCAGCAGAGACAGGGTTTCACCATGTTGGTCAGGCTGGTCTCAAACTCCTGACTTCAGGTGATCCACCCGCCTTGACCTCCCAAAGTGCTGGGATTACAGATGTGAGCCACTGTGCCCGGCCCAATCCCAGTTTTAGATATGAGCCTCCTCCAATGCATGACTTCATATCTGCATCCTGAGACCCAGGGTAAGAGATATCCAGCCCTCAAGTCCTACCACAGTCCTGTGAGAAATGCCCCAGTCAGACCTCATCTTCACCCAGGATCCTCTAGGCAGGAGGATCTTGAGATGTTACAATTAACTAAATTGATGTGGAATTTCATTAATTATGCAAGTAAATATGTTAAGTAGGCAGTTTGTGAAGAACTTTCCCAAACTACCTGGTCATTTCAGCAATCATTTTGCAAAAAACTGACTTGGTATGGAGAGACAATACAATATCATGGTTAAGAGCTTGGGCTCTGTAGTCACATAGAACTGGGTTCAAATTTTGTTTCTGACTCTTGTCACCTATGTGATCGTGGGACAGAGGAACTAACCTTTCTGGGTCACAGTTTCTTATAAAATGGGAATGATAATAATAGAACCTATTTCAGAGAATTATTATAAAACTTAAATGCTATAATACTAAAGCCCTTATTATAGAGCCTAGCAAATTGTACATATTCAATACATATCAGCAATCATGATTATTCCCTAAGGTATAATATACCATAACATGCCTAAAGGCATAACATAGGTCATTACCATGCCCTACATTTAAAAAGAGAAATGTCTTTCAGCATAAACACACAAAATACAAGATTTCCTGCTACCTAGTAAATGAATCTTGGGTCGGGGGAGCAAAATAGAATCCCTTTGGATTAATGCACTACTCCTTATTTTAGGTTTGGTTCCCTGCAAGTACAGCCTGACATGGCATTGTGATGCAAGTGATTTATTGCAGGAGAGTGCTCAGGTGAAACCTCAGGGAAAGAAGCTAAGCAAAGATGTCCATTCAGCTGTGCCTAGAACAAGCCTAATCCCTAATCCCAGGGAGCTCTGGAGAATGAATAGTTTTACAGAGTTATTCCACCTTGAGGCAAAGGGCAGCCCCTTTGTATCTCATATTAAGCCATCTCTGTGTGTGCCACACCTCCATGGGGAAGGCACAGACTCCCAGATATTTCCAAGGTAGGTGGCTTTCATTTGCTGAGGACAAGTATCAGCAGAAGAGTCCAGCTGTGACCTCTTAGCAGCTAACACTCCCTGCAGCTGAGGGAAGGACACATTGCTTGGTAAAGAGAATCTAAGTGGGACTTCCATGGCACTCCTCTATTTCCATAAGATGTATAACATACTGTTAATAGCAAAATTCTACAGTCATTTCTGCTTTGATAATTAGAACAAAACTCTACCGATGTTTATTTTGCTTCTTGATCAATTGATAGCATCAAGTATACCAGTAGGCTGTTTCTACCCTCACCAGATCCCAAAAGTGTGACTTCTTGTTGGACATAGTGGTCGTAGGCTATTATCCAGGCATATGTGTATAGATATCTCTTCCTTTGGTATCTCCTGTAACTTCCTACTAATTTTGAGGAATCTGAACTTGCTCTTAGATCTCACTTGGTCAGCATTTCTGCATCAAGAAAAGTCTTAAGGTGGGAAGGCTATTCCACTGTCTGGCGGGTTTATGTGAAATCCACCAGCCTGTTTCTAGACAGACTGTCTATACTGCAAAACAACATATTTTGGGTTCAGGAACTAAAATCTTGCTTGAACCCATCTCATTCTCTTTCTAAAAAGCCATTTTCTAGCAATTCCCTTTATACCTGTGGCTACGCTCTGTTTACTTATGGCTAACAGAGTTGGTGAGCAAAATGGGGTAGTTGGAGAACACTGGATATCGAATTAGGAGACGTTAGTGTGAGTTCTGGTTCATCACTTAGCAGCTGTGTGAGTCTGAGTGACTCATTTTTCTATTGGCTCTTAGTTATCTTGTTTTTGGACATGGAATCTCGCTCTGTCACCCAGGCTGGAGTGCAGTGGCGTGATCTCAGCTCACTGCAACCTCCGCCTCCCAGGTTCATGCCATTCTCCCGCCTCAGCCTCCCAAGTAGGTGAAACTACAGGCACCCGCCAACTACAGCCAGCTAATTTTTTGTATTTTTAGTAGAGATGAGGTTTCACTGTGTTAGCCAGGATGGTCTTGATCTCCTGACCTCGTGATCCACCTGACTTGGCCTCCCAAAGTGCTGGGATTACAGGCATGATCAGTTATCTTTTTTATAAAATTGATTCATACTACCTGCTGTGGGCCCCTCACAGGGTCTTGGTATGATCAAGTGAGAAAACATACTAAATGGTCTTCTAAAACCTTGTCCCATGGTAAATTATTAACATTATTGTTCTTGTAGTTGTTAGTATATATAACTTTGACTGTCGCTAGTCTTATGATTTTGGTTGATGTGTGGTATAGCCCAAAATAATTACCTATAAGAATAACTGTGAAAGCCAGAGCAGTGAGCAGTGGCTCTACCTTTGCCCAAGCATCTGTTCTTAGCTGTACAGTAGCCCATTTTCCTCTACCTCTGACATCCCAATAATTCCTCTGGGGTTACAGAGGCAGACATTTTCTCAAGCTATACAATAGACTCACTAAAGAAAGACCAATGGAGAGATTCAACAAGATGATTGTCTGAGGTCCAGTTACCTAAAGTCTGTTTTCCCTGAAGAAACTATCATCAGAGTGAACAGGCAACCTACAGAATGGGAGAAAATTTTTGTAATCTACCCATCTGACCAAGGGCTAATATCCAGAATCTACAAAGAATGTAAACAAATTTACAAGAAAAAAATCAAACAACCCCATCAAAAAGTGGGCAAAGGATATGAACAAACACTTCTCAAAAGAAGACATTTATGCAGCCAACAGACATGAAAAAATGCTCATCATATCTGGCCATCAGAGAAATGCAAATCAAAACCACAATGAGATACCATCTTACACCAGTTAGAATGGCGATCATTAAAAAGTCAGGAAACAGCAGGTGCTGGAGAGGATGTGGAGAAATAGGAACACTTTCACACTGTTGGTGGGACTGTAAACTAGTTCAACCATTGTGGAAGACAGTGTGGTGGTTCCTCAAGAATATAGAACTAGAAATACCATTTGACCCAGTGATCCCATTACTGGGTATATAACCAAAGGATTATAAATCATGCCACTATGAAGACACATGCACACATATGTTTATTGTGGCACTATTCACAATAGTAAAGACTTGGAACCAACCCAAATGTCCATCAATGATAGACTGGGTTAAGAAAATGTGGCACATATATACCATGGAATACTATGCAGCCATAAAAAAGGATGAGTTCATGTCCTTTGCAGGGACATGGATGAAGCTGGAAATCATCATTCTGAGCAAACTATTGCAAGGACAGAAAACCAAACACCACATGCTCTCACTCATAGGTGGGAGCTGAACAATGAGAACATTTGGACACAGTGTGGGGAACATCATACACCAGGGCCTGTCATGGGGTGGGGGCTTGGGGAGGGATAGCATTAGGAGAAATGCCTAATGTAAACGATGAGTTAATGGGTGCAGCACACCAACATGGCACATGTAGACGTATGTAACAAACCTGCGTGTTGTGCACATGTACCCTAGAACTTAAAGCATTAAAAAAAAATAGGGAAAAAATTATGAAAAAAAAAGCCATCCAACTTTATCCAAGACTAGCTTTCCAGAGAAACAGCATTATTCTCCTACACTAATGAAGATGATTTCAAAATTCATTAAAACCGATAATTTAACTTCAAAAATACTTAGTTTATTGCTTTTAATGCAAAGGTTAGCTATTTCTTTCAGAGCTTTTCTAGAATCCTCCAGTACCATCATATCTGAAATATACACAGGACACTGCACTCACTGGTAGAAGCTATGGGCATTGGCTTATTGAATGTACCAAAATTTATTGAAGATACTGAAATGTACCATGTGTGTGGGGGGACAGGAGATCAGCTGCCCAAAGTTCTTGGCTCACCTTTGTTTGGATATAGATTATTGAACCTACTGTATTTATCGATAGCTCAAACATTTATTCCACATTGAGTGTATAAAGGGCCTTGACCTAGGTGAAAGGGTATAATCCCTATATTGAAAGAATTACACTCTAGGAAATAGGGCTAGAAAGAGAAAGCATAGGAGGAGAACACAAGGATGGTGAGCGGGGAGGAAGACTGTGCTGAATGGGGGCTGGATATGGTTAGTTAGGACACACCAGATCATCAGGCTGCTGGTCTCTTACACAGGGCTCTTTGGGAGTCTTAGAAGGATGGCATGTTAGAACATGGAGGATATTATCTGGTTTTGAAGGCAAATGGATAGATCAAATAAAGGGGTTTATTTCTGTTATTGAGGTTATATAAAACCCTTGCCACTCAGAGTGTAGGCCACAGCAGCATTGGTATCACCTGGGAGCTAAAGAGACATGCAGGATTTTAGGCCCCACTCCAGAGGCCCTGACTCTCATTTTAAAAATATGCCAAGTGACTGCACATCCTGCTTGATAAACACTGCTATGAGGAATACAAAAAACATAAAACAGGAGTATCTTCCTTAAGGAGACGAGGCAATGGAGCTATTGGAAACTTAATATTTCTGTGAACCGGTTTTATAACAATGTAAGGAACCAGTCTCTGCCTCTAGCCTCTATGCTTCTAAAACCGAGGTTATTTGATGCCTTTTGGAAGACTTTCCTTTACCCAGGGCTCTTGGTTCCAACCCTTACTGAAGATAGGAGCTCTCATCAATATACTGTGACTCAGCATCAATGCACACCTGCCTTTATCTACATGTGCACATGTACAATCTATATCCAGATCTCTTTTGGGGTCTGGCTGGGCTTCTGCCTTGTTTCCTTGCACCTCAATATTAGTCATAGTAAATGGGCCCTCTCTTGTCAGTCTTTCCATTGCCAATTGCTCCACTAAAGACTGAAGTTTGTGATGATTCTAGTATTAAGTCTTTCCTGTTGAGAGATCTCTCAGATACTTCCTAGATTTCAAAGGATCACCTAGAGATTCTTCATTGCAATATTTTCTGATCCCCTTAATACCTTTCTTAGACACCCAACACCAACACCTTGCATTTATTTATTATTTATTTATTTATTTAAGATGGAGTCTCCCTCTGTCACCCAGGCTAGAGTGCAGTGGCACAGTCTTGGCTCACTGCAACCTCCACCTCATAGGTTCAAGTGATTCTCCTGCCTTAGCCTTCCAAGTAGCTGGGACTATAGGTGAACATCACCACCATGCTCAGCTAATTATTTTGTGTTTTTCAGTAGAGACAGGGTTTCACCATGTTGTCCAGGCTGGTCTTGAACTCCCAACCTCAAGTAATCTACCTGTCTCTGCCTCCCAAAGTGCTGGAATTACAAGCATTAGTCACCACACCTGGCCCCACCTTGCTTTTATTATGACCTATTGTTCCCTTACTCTTCATTATTATGTCTTACTCTCAGCACTTAATATAATTTTACTTTAAAGAAATGATGGAAGAAAAGTTTGTTTACAGCATGGCTTAGTAAACCCTTACCAGACTGAACTTTAGTTTACAGCTATCAACTCTGGACAAAAGACAAAAGCAGCTACCCTGAAGGCTCAGGATACTGAACAAAAGCAGGCAAATTTTGGGGTAAAGACAAAAAAAGGCTGTAACAGGTGGGTTTTCTGTGTTGACAGTTTTTAGCATGAGGGCAGACTGTAGCCAGCAGTGCTTGAGCACCAAAACTCTGATAGAAAGCCCACAAATTTTCTGGCATGAAGAACCAGACAACAGAGGTCAGTGGACTCATGGTTGCTGAAAAAGTAAGAGAAGAGGTCAGCCATGATGGGTAATGCCTGTAATCTCAACACTTTGGGAGGCTGAAGCAGGAGGATCACTTAAGTCTAGGAGTTCGAGACCAGCCTGGGCAATATAGTGAGACCTCATCTTTACGAACGATTTAAGAAAATTAGCCAAGCGTGGTGGTGCATGCCTGTAGTTCCAGCTACTTGGGAGCCTGAGGTGGCAGGATTACTTGAGTCAGGGAGGTTGAGGCGGCAGTGAGCTGTGATTAAGCCACTGTACTCCAGCCTGGGTGACAGAGCAAGACTCTATCTCAAAAAAAGAAAACGAAAAAAAAAAAAAGTGAAAAAGAGTCCTGGAAAGGAGAATGTGAGAGAGGTGAAGCTTTTGATTCTTTGTGCAAACTCTTTTCAAATCACAGACTGACCCCAGAACCACTCATGCACAGAGCAGACCCAAAGCACCCTACTAAGGATAAAGAGACTTAGCTGAGATTTGAACTGCCACCCTGAGACAGAGTTTTCTATTTGAGTCCAACCAATTTAATTGCATTCCAAAACAAAAAATAGCAACACTTTTGAGAGAAACATAATAGAATCCATGGTCTTCACAGCATAGCAGTCACAATGGCCAAGATATAATCCAAAATTACTTGATATTTGAAGGACTAGAAAAGTTGACTCATTCCCCAAAGAAAACACAATCAGCAGAGGACATATTCAAGGTGGCTTAGATGTTGCCAATAGCAGATAGAGACTGTAAAGAAGCTGTTATAGCTATGCTCAATGAGGGAAAGAAAAACATGCTCAAAAGTATGTAGAAACTTATAACGTATGGAAGAGGGCAAAATAGAGAATCTCGAACTAAGATGAGAAATATATAAAATTTTAAAATTACTAGATAGGCTTAACATCTGAATAAAAGTGATAGGTGAAAGAGGCAGTGAACTTGAAAATAGATCAATACAAATGATCCAATATGAAAAACAGAGGGAAGAAATATTATAAAAGCAAATCAAAACAGAACAGAACAACAAAAAGCACTTAACAAAGCCAAGGGCCCCATGGAATAATGTAGAGAAAACAAACATATATGTAATGAGAGCCTCAGAAGGAGAGGGAGGAGATAATGGGGAAGAAAAGTGTTTTAAATAATAAGAGCTGAAAATAACTTGTTTGGTGAATCATAAATTTACAGATACAAGAAGCTCAGTTAACTCTAAGAAAGAACCATAAGAAATTAATGCAAAGCCAAATTTCTGAAAACTGAAGATAAAGAGAAAATAATTGCTTATTTCTGTCTTAGATTTATCTTTTGCTTCTTGCATTTTAAAGGCCTTTCATTAGGTACATAGACATTTATTATTGTTTTATGTGCCTTTTCAAATTATAAAATGTGTCTCTTTAGTAACACTTTCTCAAAATCTATTTTGTCTAATGTTAATCTAGCTATGCCAGTCCTTTTATGCTTATGGTTTGCATTACACATGCTTTTCTATCCTCTTATTTTCAACCTATACCTTAATGTTCAAAGTGCATATGCTGTAGACAGCACATAGTTGAATCTTGCTTATTTTAATCTCATCTAGCAGACTCCTCCCTTTAGTTACAGCTCTTACTCCATTAACAGTTGATGTAATTATTGGTATAACTGGGGCTGAAAAGAGGATATAGCTGTCTAATTTCTCCTGGAGATTTCCAACCCTTAAAAAAAAAAATTATTATTTTTGCCCAATTCTGCATCTCTGTCATGTGAAGAACCCATGTGTTAATTTTCTGTTTTTCTGGGGTCCTTTAGTAGGAATTGACTTGCATTTTGTCAAAATTTCTTTCTGCAGGTTTAGGTTTTAGTTTCTTCATTCTGGTAAATTAGCTTTTATTATAATATCTGCTTTCCTTCTTCCAAATAAGTGTTAACACTTCGTTCAACAAATAATTATTACATGCCTCCTCTACATCAGGCATTCTGTTGGATGTTTAAATCCAGCAGAAATAAAGATCCTGAGCACCTGAACCTTAAACTAAAATGAGGGAGACAGAAAATGAAGCCATAAAAATACGATGTGGTTTACGGTATGTTAAGTAGGATAGAAGTAAGCAGGGTAATCAAGGTAGGGAGCGGAGATTTGGGCTGCTGCTTTACACCAGGTAGACAGGCACGTCTCTGATAAGGTGTCCTTTCTCATTTGCCATTTTTTCCTGTTTGCTTTAACATTTGGAATTTTTAGTTTTTGAAAAATTCTTCATAGTAATTTTAATGAGATTCAGGGAGAAGAACAAAGGTAAATACGTATGTTTAATCCACTAAGATTAACGGAAATGTTAACTGCACTTTCTAGCACAGCTGTTAATCTCCTTGTTCTTCTGCCGGTCTGTTCAGCTAAACAGACAAAAAATTTAGATATTTCTAAACAGACTGAGTTTCAAGCCAGATCCCATAGTTTAGAGTTTCTCTAATCCCCTGAGTTCTTTGCCATAGGCAACCAAATTCAATTGCCAGATATTACTCTAAAAGCGCACAATACATTTTTCAAATATAATTTAACATTTTGAAATCAGTGTTCCTATAATACTATCAAGCTCTTCATATTTTCTTAATCTTGCAAATAATTCTACATGGAATGCTGGTATACAGTCTGCCCAGCATTGTTATCTAACCTATCTAAATGCAAGATTCTATTGTGGAGTTTAAGGGTTTTGTTTTGTTTTTTTTTTTCCTTCCAAGTATTTAGCATTTAAATTTCTGGAATGAATGGCTTACTCCTATTGCTTTCTCATTATAGGTCTCCTATGGAAAATGAATTCTGTTATATGTTCAGCAAACACTCATTATTTTTAGCTCTTTCCTGAGGGGCAGTAAGTTACCATGAAGAGGGCACATTAAGATGATGTATAAATCAATGGCATCGTTATAAATAGGACAGTAATGAGATGTCAGGCTTTAATAGCCTGAAGACCACCTAATACGAAAGTTAACAGCAGGAGAGCAATGAAATCTTGTATCTGCTTCTTATTCTGAAGAAAAATAAAAAATTACATGTTAAAGCTGCAGCTTCGAAGAATTCAAATAGCATTTCTCTTTGTGTTAAAACATATCTTTTTGGAAATTATCTTTAAAGTAACAGGACACTACACCATAGGCTTTGGTTACTGATGGTGAATTATGTGCATTTTACTGCGATGAGTTCCAGGCTTAATGCCAGCTGATAATTTGCTCATTTTCTTAAAAAATATTTATTTCATGCCTCCTTTCACTGGGCCCTGTTGGAGCATTGGAAAAAAATTAAAACTATTTTTTCCTCTCCCTTTTTTTTTTTTTTTAGCTTATACTAAAATGGAAGAAAAATGAATTGATCATTACAAGACTCTGTGGTAGATGGTACAAGTAAAGATACTCAGTCCCAGGAGAGCCTAACCTTTTCTTTAGAAGTCAGGCAAAGCATTGTTGAGTTTCCAGAGAAGTGAGGGCATAATGCATTGATTGAAGGCATTCTAGAAGCACTAAAGGTCCACAGTGGCAGAGACTGAATCTGTTCATCCTTCATCGCTCCATCCTCATCACCTAGCATAGCACCTATCACTGTAGACCATTAACAAATTTTTGCAGAAGGAAGAACGAACATAGGACAAAATAGGTTTTTAATACACTGTCAAATTGTGTGTGTGTGTGTGTGTGTTTGTGTGTAACATCCTCAAAGTTACTAGGAACTGTTTTTTCAATGGCAGTAACTGATTGATGCTCCAAACACAGTTGGTTGCCCAAAAAATGGACTTAAAAATGATTGCTAACCAATTTGATTGTAAAATAGGTGATCATTTTTGTTTTTCAGATGACTAAGTATGGCTTTCACTCTTGCTTTCCCTACTGTGTATTACCCATGCAATGGAGTAAGCTTTTAAAAGAATAGAATAAAATATAGATAAAAGGTAGAAAATAATTAAATTATGTATTCACCAATACTCTATTGAGAGTCTATTATGTGCCAGGCTCTATGAAAAGTCTTAGAGATAGAAAGATGAAAAGACAGTCTCTATGTTCAAGGAGTTTATGGCCTGTGAAGAAGGCAGATGGTGAAACAGACAATCTGCATGTGACCTATGTATTATTATTAAAATATGTGTAAATTATTCTACCATAAAGACACATGCACCTGAATGTTCACTGCAGCACTACTTATAATAGCAAAGACATGGAATCTATCCAAGTACTTATTAATGACAGATTGGATAAAGAAAATGTGGTACATATATACCATGGAATACTATGCAGCCATATAAAAGAACAAGATCATGTCTTTTGCAGGAACATGGAGCTGGAGGCCATCATCCTTAGCAAACTAATACAAGAACAGAAAACCAAATACTGCATGTTCTCTTGTAGGTGGGAGCTAAATGATGAGAACTTATGAACACAAAGAAGGAAAAAATAGACACTGGGGTCTACTTGAGTGTGGAGGGTGGGATGAGGGAGAGGAGGAGAAAAGAAAACTTTTGGGTACTGAGCTCAACACCTGGATGAGGAGATAATCTGCACAACAAACCCTCATAACACGAGCTTACCTATGTAACAAACCTTCACATGTACCCTTGAACCTAAAAGTTAAAAATAAAATAAAATAAATGTGTGTAAAATGCTAGAGAGTGTATGGAATGAAGGTGGAATTGGTTATCAAGGAAGATACTGCAGACAAAGTAATATCTTGGTTGAATATTATAAGGTAAATAAGGGATAAGTAATGAAGAAGAAGGATATTTCTTATGAATGATTGGAGACAACAGATGATGACATGTATCGGTAAAGAAAAGTTAAAGCAGAGCATATATAGGCAAGGAGAGGAGGTTAAAAAGAGATGGTAGAAACAGGGCTAGAGAGATACGTGGAGTCAAATTATAAAGAACACTGACATGCAAAAAAGTTTTCATACTAGGGAGAATTTTAAGGTTTTGAGCAGGGGAGTAACATGGTCAGATTTGGATGTTAGCAGTATAGTGTTGGCTGCATAGGAAATCATGTCTGCAGGCAGGGAGATGACCTGAAAGGTTGCTACAGTCTTCCATGTGATGCATGATGATGGTCTGAAGGAGACATATGGACTGAGTGAAGGGATGTTTTTGAAGTTACATATCAAGAAGAGTGGGAGAGGTTATAGAGAGGAGGGAGAGAGAAAATAACTGCTGGAGTGAGGTCCCAAAGAGTCAGAAAGGGAAGTGAATCTAGAGCTCAGATAGAAAATTAGACCTTCACAAGGGGAGGGTCTTCTTTCTCATGGAGTTCTGAGACAAATTTGTCAGCTGTGAATACAGATAATGAAATGAGAAGCTCATTTTCATACAGTTTTTCCTGCAAAGAAATTTTACACTCTCTCTCCCACTGCTATTCTGACACAATTATAGTATTCCTGTGGGATCTATGTTTTATTCTTTTTTATATACTCATACCTGCTATAGTAAATGAAGCATAATAGGTAACAAACAAATATGCTTCCTTTCTTGCAACTCGGCATGGAGTCAGTATCTCATGTGGATCCAGTGTGTGTGTAAATGTATTTAAGACTCCATGAATGATTGCAATAGCCATTAAGATTAGCTACAGACAGAGCTTTTCTTGAGGCACAATTGTATGCAAGTACCAGAATAAAGGAAATGCCCTTTTGTGTTCTGTTGCTTTGCTACTGTACAGAACTTTGGATACAGGATGAATAGGGGGAAGTCTTCTTTGTTGATTTGCAGCTGATCTTGAGAAACTCAGGAATGTGTATGAGATTAATGATAAAAATTTTCTCTTTGGGATATGTGTATTATGTTTCCAGCACTTTCTAGCATGTCTGGAGGGCAGAATATCCTCTGCTGGGATGGAAATACAACAGAGTTACTCATGTGTATGGAAATAATTATCTAGGAAGTCAAATTTAAAGGACTCCTGATAGCATTTTTGATCTTCTAGAACCACTAACAGAAAGGTAGAGCTACAACTTAAAGCTTTTCATAGGATTCAATTCAACTAAAGAAAATGTGCATATATATTGAGCACTTACTATGTGCAGGGCACTGCACTCAATACTACTGTCCTTTTGAGAATTTTTTTTTAAAAGTCACCACCTCCAGAAGGATAAATTATGAGATAAGTCATTTGGCAGAATAGTAAAAACTCATACCTTTATTCAAGCTCTGGACCAAGGCACAAATCTTGCCTAGCAGAGCGAGCAGTCACTTTCAATCCTGACTTACCATTTTCATCAGATACCTTTGTGTGCTGCACAAAGTGTATAAGCTTTGTGTAGCAGCTCTGACTGTTTTGGGAACACAGAATGCAAAAACGGAAGGAGACCAGTCCCTGACATCCAAGTACTCACATCCTAGTAGGGAGCAACATACACAGCCCAACATCCAAGTGACTCTAACATAAGGCACAGAACAATAGTGTTCTAATGAGGCCCCCACACAGTTCTATAGATATCCCTAAAACAATAGGAAATCAAACAAACATTTATTCTCAAAGCAGCATGATACTTTGAGGAGGCTGTCACAGGATTTATACAGCCCAGCAACAAATATAGACATCTGGCAATGGAGTGGAACCATATGTGAAAATATGAGTAGCCTCATGACATGCAAATACTTAGATAATATTTTAATTAGAGTTTCATGGCTTTAGAAGTACAGAGCTAAAAATATATTCCATGGGGAGAGTATGAAGACATTATTACATGCTGTAGTAAGTGTTGGCTGAGACTGTGAACAAAGAAGTACAGAAAGATTAAAACTAGTTACAGGGATTACAAATTATTTTCCAAAAAATAATGCTTCATACACTGTATAGCAGGCATACAATATATACTGGCCCCCAGAGATAGTACAGGTCCTTCAATAATGTTTTGTTATAGTGTCAATGAGAAAAAAATGATTTTTTAATGGAGTTTTCACATTTTCCCCATGTCTGTGTAGGTTTTCTCTGTGTACTCTGGTTTCTTCCCATATCTCAAAAATGTGTACGTTAGGTTAATTGGCATCTCTAAATTGTCACAGCCTGAGTGAGTGTGGGTGTATGTGTGTAAGTGCATCCTGTGGTAGAATGATGTCCTGTCCATGGTTGGTTCCCCACTTGTACCCTGAGCTGCCAGGATAGACTCTAGCCACCTGCAACCCTGAACTGGAATAACTGGGTAAATAATTATCTCATTTGTTTTTATTAATCTGTCTTAAATGTATGCATAGCTTTTTTATTTCAATGTTTAATATTAGAAGTGTTTTGATGCTTACTTAGAAATTTGATGATGGTTTTGTAACCAGAAATATACATTAGAAATTAACTCTTGTTTACAGCAATTAGCCTATGATTAAAATTGATTTTGTTGATTTTGTTCTACATTATTTCACTTCAAGTTGGGGTTTCCAAGAAGCTATCGATGATGTTGTGAGGACTTATTATAAAGTTTACATACAAATACGTCAAGAAAAACTATCTGTAAATAAATATCTAAAATAGACATTTTCAAGGAAATGAGAATTTCATAGCATTTGTAGTTAATGTCAAAGGTAACCCTTGTTACCGCCTATGATATGATACCTGATGTTTAAATTTGAGATAGAATACTGAGATAGATGGTTATAGATCTCTCCTGGGAGGCATATCTTTGGTTCTAAGATTGATTTTATTGGTAGAAAATACCACAAACCATCATTCTCATTCTAACAACTAAAACAATGTTGATAAGCTAAAAAATAAGTTTTTCTTTTTAATTCATCAAAGAGCTGCAGATATGATATAAAACAAAACCTAAATTAACTAGCTTCTAGAACATGACAAGTCTTTCATAAAACAGAAAGAAGATCCATGGCTAGTCTCATCCCAGATGGAGTATTATGAGGAGGAATCTGCCATTGATTTTTTTTTTTAAATGAGAAACTAGCTGAAACTTTAAGAAACTCAAAAACATGTAGACAGTAATGAAAGATCATAATTCTAAGGAGCCCCAGCCACTAAGTGAACTTGCACCCACCCTCCAACTCTGTCTCAGGGATTCACATAGGTCTCTGGGATAGTGTACTACAGGCTGGAAATAGAACAGTAGAACTGAAACAGACACCCTTTCCCTCTTACAAAGAGTGGATAACTTGCATTTGAAGTAAATCTCCATGAGGAGATGAGGACACCCACAACTATAAACCACTGCTCAAGGAAATAAAAGAGGACACAAACAAATGGAAAAACATTCCATGCTCGCGGATAGGAAGAATCAATATCATGAAAATGGCCATACTGCCTAAAGTAATTTAGAGATTCAATGCTATCCCCATCAAACTACCACTGACTTTCTTCACAGAGTTAGGAAAAACTACTTTAAATTTCACAGGGAACTAAAAAAGAGCCCATATAGCCAAGACAGTCCAAAGCAAAAAGAACAAAACTGGAAGCATCATGCTATCTGACTTAAAACTATTCTACAAGGCCACAGTAACCAAAACAGCATAGTACCAGTATCAAAACAGATATATAGACCAATGCAACAGAACAGAGGCCTCAGAAATTACATTACACATCTACACCCATCTGATTTTTGACAAACCTGATGAAAACAAGCAATAGGGAAAGAATTTCCTATTTAATAAATCGTGTTGGGAAAACTGGCTAGCCATATGCAGAAAACTGAAACTGGACCCCTTCCTTACACCTTATACAAAAATTAACTCAAGATGGATTAAGGACTTAAAAGTAAAACCCAAAATCATGAAAACCCTAGAAGAAATCCTAGGCAATACCCTTCAAAACATAGGCATTGGCAAAGACTTCATGACTAAAACACCAAAAGCAATGGCAATAAAAGCCAAAATTGACAAATGGGATCTAATCAAACTAAAGAGCTTCTGCACTGCAAAAGAAACTATCATCAGAGTGAACAGGAAACCTACAGAATGGGGGAAAATATTTGCAATCTATCCATATGACAAAGGGCTAATATCCATAATCTACAAGGAACTTAAACAAATTTACAAGAAAAAAACAAACAATACCATCAAAAACTGGGCGAACGATATGAACAGACACTTTCCAAAAGAAGACATTTATGTGGCCAAAAAAAATGAAAAAAGCTCATCATCACTGGTCATTAGAGAAATGCAAATGAGATACCATCTCACACCAGTTAGAATAGCAATCCTTAAAAAGTAAGGAAACAACAGATGCTGGAGAGGATGTGGAAATATAGGAACACTTTTACACTGTTGGTGGGAGCGTAAATTAGTCCGACCATTGTGGAAGACAGTGTGGTGATTCCTCAAGGATCTAGAACCAGAAATACCATCTGACCCAGCAACCACATTACTGGGTGTATACCCAAAGGATTATAAATCGTTCTACTTTAAAGACACATGCACACGTATGTCTATTGTGGCACTATTCACAATAGCAAGGACTTGGAACCAACCCAAATGCCTTTCAATGACAGACTGGATAAAGAAAATGTGGCACATATACACCATGGAATACTATACAGCCATAAAAAAAGATGAGTTCATGTCCTTTGCAGGGACATGGATGAAGCTGGAAACCATCATTTTCAGCAAATTAACACAGGAACAGAAAACCAAATGCCACATCTTCTCACTCATAAGTAGGAGTTGAACAATGAAAACACATGGAGACAGGGAGGGGAATATCACATACTGGGGCCTATCGAGGGGTAGCGGGCAAGGGGAGGAATAGTATTAGGAGAAATACCTAATGTATATGTCAGGTTGATGGGTGCAGAAAACCACCATGGCACACATACCTAGGTAACAAACTTACACATTTTGCACATGTATCCCAGAACTTAAAGCATAATAATAATTTTAAAAAAGAACCTGGAAGGCAACAGCAAATCGTCATTTCCACCCTATCCATTAAGAAAACAAATACAAATTTTAAAAATAAAAAAATTAAAGACATCAGACAGCTGTGGACGAAAATATTATAAAGAAACTAAATGTAGGTATAGGAAAAGCCCTTTCTCAGTAACAGAGATTGGTGGCTTCTTTCATCATCTGGGCCATGTGCTGAGTCTGAGCATAGAGGAATGGATCATGAGTCTGAATTGGGTAGGCAGAAGAAGAAGTCTATAGTATGTTAATGCTTACAGATCTACTGGAACACACAGAGGGTAGGTCTTACCTTAAGATCATTTGCAATCAGGTGAATGAAAACTAAGTTAAGCTGCCACTGATTTCTGACCGACTTCCATTTTTTATTAGATAAAAAAGATTAGCCTTTCACTCTAGCCTCCTTACAAGGAAAGGGCAATGCTTTCTCAGAGGAAAAAGTACCAACTTCAATATCTATGATTTTTTTTTTACACGATGTTTGCCATGCAATCAAAAAAGTATGAAGCATACAAGAAAGCAGGAAAACATGATACATAATCAAGCATAAAAACAACTGTCAATAGGTATAGACACAAGAAGAGCATACTAGAATTATAGATAATAATTTAACATTATTATATATGTCAAATAAAATAAAGGAAAACAAGGACAAAATAGATACATTGTTAATAAGTTTATTGGAGAAATTGGTTCTCTGAGAAGAATATAATAAATATTTTGGAAGTAAAAAGTGCTATATCTGAAGTTAAGAATGTGTTGGATATAGTGAATAGTACAATAGATACATAAGAAGAAAGGTTCATTGCATCATGTATAATAGACATTATACAAACTGAAACACAAATAGCTAAAAGCATGTCTAAAACCAACAAAGGAATACCACGTAACTCTGTCAATAGTCTGACAAATGTGTAACTAGAATCCCTGAAGACAGGAACAATGGAGTAAAGCAATATTTTACCTCAGATGGGAGGACAGAGATTCAGAAACAAGTAATAAAAACTTACAATGATAAATATGTCAGAACATATAAAAGACTATTTTATTTAATTATACAAATATTGACTGTTTAAAATAACTACATTCATGTGTTTTAGGGTTTATATAGACAAAAGTAATATATATGACAACTATAGTACATAAAGTGGAGAAGGATACTGTTTTGTACTTTGTCGTAAGGTTTTTATATTGTTTATAAAATGGTAAAACACTAAAAAATATCAGAGTTTAGTCCTCAAAATGAAATTATATAAAATGTTCAAATAAAACTGGAAAAGGCAGAAAAAGAGGGGACAAAAGATAAATACCACAAACAGAAAACATTTACAAAAATGGTAGATAATAATACAACTATATTAATAATCACTTTTAATGTAAATGATTTAAATAGAGAAATGAAAAGACAGATTGACAAAATGGATAAAATATGACAAAACTGTGTTTTGTCTACAAGAAACCCAGTTTAATTATAGAGACGGGCTAAAACTAAAAGGATGGGGAAAGATGAACTAACACTCTGACACTATCAAAAGAAAGCTAGAGTGGCCCTAATTTAGACAAAGCAGACTTCAGAACAAGGAAAATTATCACAAATAAGAGATTACATAATGATAAAAGGCAATTCTCCAAGAAGAAATAATCTTAAACACATATGCACCCAACAGCATTGTGTCTAAATGCATGAGGCAAAAATTGATAGAACTGAAAAGAGAAAAAGACAAATCCGCTATCATAGTTGGAACTATCAAAAACCCTCTTTCTGTAATTGATAGATCATGTTGATTAAAAAAATAAAAATACAGTTGATCTGATCAGTGCTAGTAATCAACTTGATCTAATTGATATTTATAGAATACTCTTCCCCCAGAGGAATATTCTTTTACCTCTAGCGCTCACATAGATCATTAAACAAGACAGACCACATTCTCTGCTATAAAACACAACTTAAATGTAAAAGAATAGAACTTATACAAAGTGTTTTCTCAGATCACAATGGACTTGAACTAGAAATCAACAACAGAAAAATAGCTGGACAATCTCAAAATACAGGAAAGTTAAATAATACATTTCCAAATAACAAGTGAATCAGATAGGAAGTCTCAAGGCAAGTTAAAACAACACTTTGAATAAAGTGAAAGTGAAAATACTACATAACACAACATACCAAAACTTACGGAATATATATAAAAGCAATGCTAAGATGGAAATGTATAGTTATCAACATATTAGAAAGGAAGAAAGACCTCAAATCAGCAACTTAACTTTACAACTTGAAGGACTAAAAAAAGAAGAACAAAGCAAACCCAAGACTAGCAGAAGGGAGGAAATAATAAAGATTAGAGCAGAGAATGAAAAATAGTAGAGACAATTCAGTAAAAGCAAAAAGATCGACAAAACTGACAAACTATTAGCTGGACTGTCAAATTAAAAAGAGAGAAGACCCAAATAACTAAAATCAGAAATGAAAGGAGGGACTTAAGAAATAGAGGGTTAAAAGAGAATACTATGAACAATTATACACGAATAAATTAGATAACCTGGATGAAATAAATTCCCAAAAATACACAAACTACCTAAACAGATTAAAAAAGCAAAGGAAAATCTCAGTAGATCTATAACAAATAAAGAAATAAAATTGGTCATCAAAAACCTCCTAACAGAGTCCAGAACCAGATGATTTCATTGATTAATTACTATCAAACACTTAAAAAAATTAACACAAGTCTTTCTTAAGCTCTTCTAACAAACTGAAGAGGCAGGAACACTTTCTAACTAATTTATAAGGCCCACATTACTCTAACATCAAAGCCAGATAAAGACATCACAAGAAAATAAAATTATAGATGAATAACACTTATGAGTATAGATGTAAAAGTTCTTAACAAAATACTACCAAACTGAACTCAATAGTATATTAAAGGGATTGTACACTGTGGCCAAATGGGATTTATCTCAGGAATTCAAGGATCATCCAATGTATGAAAATCAACCAATGTATCACATTACATTAATAGTAGAAAGAGTAGGGGAAAAGCTCATGATAATCTTAATTGATACAAAAAAGACATTTGACAATATCCAATGCTCTTTTATCATTAAAAAAAACTCTCAGGAAACTAGGAATATAAGTAAACTTTCTGAACACAATAAAGGAAATTTATTTAAAGAAAAAAAAAACTCTCAGGTAACATTAAACTCAATGGTTAAAGACTAAAAGCTTTGCCCCTAATTAGAAACATAACAAGGATACCCACATTGACTACTGCTGTTCAACGTTGTACTGGAAGTTCTAGCCAGAGCAATTAAACAAAGAAAAGAAAGAAAAGCCATTTAAGTTGAAAAGAAGGAAGTAAAACTATCTCTATTTACACATGACATGGTCCTATATGTAAGAAATCCCAAATAATCCACAATAAAGCTACTAAAGCTAATAAATGAATTCGACAAAGTTGTAGGGTACAAGATCATTACACAAATATTAGTTGTGTTGCTGTACATCTGCAATAAAGAACCCAAAAAAGAAAATGAAAAAAACAATTCCATTGAAATCGTATGCAAAAAAATAAAATAGCTAGGAATCAATTTGACCAAGGAGATATACACTGAAAACTACAAAATATTGCTCAAATGACCTAAAGGAGCCCTGAATAATACAAAGACATCCTGTATTCATGAGTAGGGAGACTTAATATTATTAAGATGTCAATACTTCCTAAAGCTATCTACAGATTCAATGCAATTTCTACATGAAAATTCCAACAGTCTTATTACAGAAATGGAAAAGTCAAATTCAAATTTACATAGAGTTGAAATGGACTCCAGTGGTTATTTGGGGCCCATTTCAACTTCCTATAAATCTTGAAACAATCTTGAGACATAAGAAAAAAGTTTTACATTATATATGTTTTCTCACTACAATATAAAACTTCAACTTTTTTTGAGCAAAAATCTCAAACATTTAACCAAAGAAAACAAAAGAATGGCCACTAAGCACATGAAAAGATGTTCAACATCATGTATCATCAGATAAATGCAACACAAAGCTATAATGTGAAATCATTCCACAACCACTTGAAGACTAAAATCAAACTCTGACAACACCAAATGCTGACGAGGATGCATAGCTATTAAAACTTCCAAACATTATTGGTGGGAATGTGGAAAGGTACAACCACTTTGATGAACTATTTTCCAGATTCTTATAACATTAAACATATATCTATCCCATGACTTAGCAATTCCACTCCTATAAACATACCAGAGACAGGCAGGCATGTCTTCAGAATATGACTTTTACAACAGTGTCATTTCATTGACCTGATGTCCTTTGATGAAAAAAGTTAATTTTGATAATGTCCAATTTATCTACATTTCTTCTTTTGTTGCTCATGTTTTGGTGTCATATCTTAGAACGTATTGCCAAATTCAAGGTCATGAAGGTTGATGGATAAAATAATAAAGGTCATGAAGCTTGATGATAAAAATAGATAAATTTGGCCTTGCAAATTTGTACATACACTTTAATAACAAAGAATGTGACTTTAAATTTTTTGAAGATGCTCAGGAACATGGCTTGAACTATTGAGACTTTGTAGTTGCCTTTGAGAATCTATTGGATAGTATTCCATGGTGTATATGTGCCACATTTTCTTAATCCAGTCTATCACTGATGGACATTTGGGCTGATTCCAAGCAGCCACAAAAAAGGATGAGTTTCTGTCCTTTGTAGGGACATAGATGCAGCTGGAAACCATCATTCTCAACAAACTATCGCAAGAACAGAAAACCAAACACCGCATGTTCTCACTCATAGGTGGGAACTGAACAATGAGATCACTTGAACACGGGAAGGGGAACATCACACACCGAGGCCTATTGTGGAGAGTGGGGAGGGGGGAAAGATGGCATTGGGAGTTATACCTGATGTAGATGATGAGTTGATGGGTGCAGCACACCAACATGGCACATGTATACATATGTAACAAACCTGCACGTTGTGCACATGTACCCTAGAAGTTAATTTAAAAAATAAAAGAAAGAAAATCTATTGGAACCCTAGATAATTGTTTCAAATGGACTATATGTACATTTTATTTTTACTATCAAGCTTATCATATTGAGTTTAAATTTTAAAAATTAATGCAAAGGACCACCAGAAAGCCTTTCCTTTTATGGAACACTGCTTCTCATTCACATCTTCCAATGAAGTGCTGATTATTGTTTTAAATTCTTCTTGATATTAGATTATTTAGGAAAGATGATGGTGAAAAGGGGAAAGGTGAAGAAAATACTCAGTTGGCTTTCTTGAAAATCTGTGTCGGGTCATTGCCTCTATGATGATGTGGTTTAGTTGCCACATAAAAAAAGACCTGGAGCTGGGGCCATTATATTCTGCTATACTGCTAACTTGTTGGTTAATGAAGCAAATAAGACAATCTCTTATCCAAACTTATTACCTCTAGCTATGAATAAATCCAGTTTCTTTGGGAATGAGGCTGGATAATCTCTGAGTCCACACTCCAACCTGTGAAACCCAAGTATTTATTTAGGAAAATTTTTATTTCTATCCCAGAATTAGGGAACCAAACTTTTTCAGATAATTATTAATGCCTATATGTCTTAACTTTTGATAGACATTTTAAACTGGTGAAAAAAATCCATAAAAATTATATTAAGATCCCAACCCTCATTAGTTTACAATCTAGCTTGGGCTAGACATGTAATATGAAGTGGTGAGGAGGATAAACAAGAGGTAAAACAAGATACGCAAATATTAAACAGTTAACCGTGTATAACTAGATGTAATTAAATGAAAAAATATAGCATCCAGACAATAAAGCGCTATAGGAAGTGAGGAAGAGAAGAGATCACTGGGAGTTAGAAATACATTTTCTCCCTTAATGAAAGCAGTGTTTTGGTGAGTGTGTGTGGGTGGAGATGGGGTAAGAGGACACTGCAGTGCTCTTTTTTGATTACTTACAATAGCCAATAGTATCATTCTCATTTAGTAAGTGAGGAAGCTCACTCAGGTTAAATGACTTACCTAAGAGCACAAAACTTGTAAGAGTACAATAAGGATTTTAACATAGGTCTACTTGATTGCAAAATTTGAACCCTTATATATGGTCCTTTGAATTCCCCCAATCCAGATATCTGGGGCCTGTGGTATTTTGCACTCTGAGTGATAATTTAGAAATAGTGTCAAGAAAATCCAAGGCACATGTAACTATCAGGAGTTATTCAAGGATACAAGGCCAATACATTACTCTATTTGCAGAAAACCTGGTGGTTGTATTGGTTTTTGGATAACTAATGAGAAAACCTTTTTCTTTTTTTCTCTCTCTGTAATCTCCCAGGCAGTTAATGACATGAGCACCTGCCCCACTCCTCAGGTCACAGGGCCTCAGGTAAATTCAGACTTTGTAGTTGCCTTTGAAAATGTTCTCTTTAGGCATGGACTAAAGAGGATGAGCTCTGGTATGTGCCAAATCATCACACTATTTAAATCAGTGAAAATTTATCAGGCATCTACTCTATATTCCCTCTACATCCCCTTGGTACCTTGTACAGTGTCTGAAACAACAATAATTCATTGGTATGTCGAAGCTAACTTAATCTCATGAGTCAGTTGCTAAATTTTCAAGTTTTGTGAGCTGGTTAAACACAATCACTATAAAAAATTAATTTATTTAAACTTATAAATAAGTTATATTTTAAAAAATTTAAAAATCATTTCCTAATCATTTTTCTAGATTTTACTATTATCTGTGTTCTTGAGGTTATTTATAGCTATTGAATCTCTATAGTGAAAATAGAAATGTGCTACTATGCGTCTCTTCCCAATGTTGTATTGAGTGACATTATGTCAATAGTTTAAAATCAGCCAGGGTGGGAGTGTTTACACCATGGAAATAGGCAAACACAACAAATTAGGGTGTGATTTATTGATTTTTGACTGTCCAGATTTAAGAAAGTAATGAAGAAAATGTTATGATGCAGATTAACCTTGAAAGTATGTCGTGTCTGTAACTGATACATTGTAAACAGCACAAAAGATTGAGAAAATATTATGCTAAACTATTACCCAAATCAGCAAAGAAGTCATTCATATCATTGAAAAATAAGTTCTCACATACATCTACCTTGTTTCCTGTTTATTTTGCTAACACAAAATAGCAAATGTCAGAAAGACACTTGGTCTGATCTAGCAATCCGACTTCTGGAAATAAACCCAAAGGAAATGAAATTAGTTTGTCAAAGAGGTATGTGCACTCCCATGTTCCTTGCAGCATTATTCACAATAGCCAAGATACAGAATCAACTTGTGTCCATCATCGAATAAATGGATGAATAAAATGTGGCATACACACACAGTGGAACACTATTCAGCCTTAAGAAAAAAGGAAATCTGGTCATTTGTGACAACACGGATGCATCTGAAGGACATTAGGTTAAGTGAAATAAGTCAAGCACAGAAACACAGATACCATATGATTGTACTTACATGTAGAATTTTAAAAAGTTAAACTCATAAAAGTAGAGAGTAGAATAGTGGTCACCAGGGTTTGAGGATAGGAGGTGGAGATTCTAGAGATGTTGGTCAAAGGATACAAAATTCAAGTAAAACAGGCAGAGTAAGTTTATGAAATCTATGGTACAACATGGTAACTATAGTTAATAGTAATGTGTTGTATTCTTGCAAATTGCTAAGAAACTAAACTTTGTTCTCATAAAAAGCAAAAAGAAAAAATAGAAATAACACTTGTTTGTCAATTGCAAGTGTAGTTTGGTTATGGATATAAGAGTTTGGCAAAAATCAAAGTACTTTTGAGAATAGGCAATATGAAATTCGTAATAAAGTTATATATTTTATTGTTTGTAGATTATTTGTCATATACTCTATACATCAGTAAAATTTATAATAAACTTATATGTATATATACAAGTGTGTATATATAAGCACATATCTCTCTATATATCTGTATCTATTTATAGATATATAGCTATTTTTTATATGTATAGATAGACATACATTTTTTTCCTCCAGAGAGACAGTTGTTCATTACTTATTAGCACACTGTTAGGTAAAACCCAATCTTAACCCTCAAAACAGATGTAAGGTAAGGGCATAAAACTATATGTCATATTAAAGAAACCAATGTTTTGAGGTTCCAATGAGAGAGAGAAAGTGAGGAGACAGAGAGAGAGAAACATCCAACTGAAAGAATCAAGACCGATATAAATACATGAAGATAATGGCCTTTTGGATTGATTTTTTTAAGGACAGGCCAGAATTTATAGGCAGAGTCCAAACACAGAGGACTTGAGCAAAGCTGCCAGGGCAAGAAGTAGTAGGATTTCTGTTATCAGTAAGGGTTCTTTTGTTGCAAGAACAGAAACTGATTTTGCACAATTTAAGTGTACAGAAATGGATCAGGCAGAGAATCTCTGGGAAGGCTGAAGGGCCAAGCTAAGAGGCAACGGCAAATCATACTACAAACAGCCTCAGCACATTTGGCATGGCAAAATATATATGGCTGCAGCAGGCACAATTGCCACTGCCATCCTCAAAACCAGATCTTGTATATAACCCATGGCTCTCAGAGAAAGTTTTTTCCAACTCTTTCTCCTTTTGAAGTCCAGAGTGAGTCTCAGATTAGTGGAATCTGAGTCATAGGCCATACTGTGGTACCAGTGTGAACTGGGAAATAAAGTCAATTTCAACTTCAATATATAAAAATAGATTCTATTTCCCATACAGATTCTTAGGGTGGGAAGTTCACCCAGCATAGGAAGTATTTTCAGATACAGCAAATAAATTGAGTAAACATTTATTAAATACGTATTATTTGCTAGGCAATGTGCTACATACTGGTGATTCCAATGAATGAGGCAGCTTGTGAATTCAAGGTGCTCACTTTTAGAAACAGAGATAGACATATGTATAAATAACTAGAATACATTATGGTCAGCTTCACAGTAGGAGAGATAAGCTAGGCTGGGCTTTGGAATCTTTCAGGGAAAGAAACAGACAAAGAAGTCATGTGAAATGAGTCTGGAAGGGTGAGTAGGGTATTTTTTGATTTGCAAAAGAGAAAAGGAAGTTTCAGGCACATTCAAGCTGTAAGTAATCCAGTTTGGGGAGAATACAGAGTAGTGAGAGATTATAATAGAATGTGAAGATATCGCATGAAAGAATAAAAAGAGTCATCAGGAAATCGTGGAAAGTTTTTGGGGACAGATATAGAGTGATCAGAACGTGGAGCATGAACTTTAATAAGATAATACAGCAGTTGTGTGGAGGGAAGTTTAGAATCAAGAATAGAGGCAGCAATGTCAGGAACATGGCCGTCTCTCATACTCCAAACCAATAATTCAAAGAAAAGGTAATGAAGGCCTAATCTAGGATGATGGCAGAAAAATGAAGAAAAAAGTAAGGATGTAAGCAGCACTGTGAGGGATGGAGCAAGACTGTGTAACAGAAGCTTATGCTGTTTGTCCCCTTCACCCCCTATCCCCCAACTAGAACACTGAATTTTAACAACTACCTGCACACAAAAAGGCTCACAAGAACCAAAAACCAGATACCAGCTGAGCCACAGTGGGATAGAGCAACAAGCAGGCTCTTAGGGTCAGCCAGTCTGTCTCTAGGCTCTCAACTAGCATTTCTAGATCTCCCTGGGCCAGAGGGGAGCTCACTCTCCTGAAGAATGAGTCCCAGGCCTGGCAGCAATCACCATAAGCTGACAGAAAAGCCCTTGGGCTTTTAGTGAACATCGGTGTGACCTGGCAGAATCCTCCATGGACCGGTAGTAGTGGTAGCCACAGGGAGAGACTGCTGTGCCTGTAGTAAGGGAAGAGAAGAGCAGGAAGGACTTCATATTGTGGTTTGAGTGCCAGCTTAGCCACAGTAGAATACAACATCAGGTAAATTGCTAAGTTTTTTAAATCTAATCTCTGGCTCCCAGACAGCACCTCTGGAATGCCTAGGACCTGGGTGAACTTGCCACCCTGAAAGGGCCTTGAACAAGTCCCAGTGCTATGCTGGCTTAAGATCTGACACTGCACAGTTCCAGTGGTGGTAGCCACAGGGGTGCTTGCATTACCACACCCCCAGTTCTAGGTGGGGCACAGAGAGAGAGATTTTATATATTTGAGAGTAAGTAAGGGAAAAGAATAATAGGAGTCTCTGCCCTAATCCAGAAAATTCTTCCAAATCTTACCCAAGACCATGTGTTGGATAAGATCGTGGATATCTTGGATCTTATCCTCTATGGTATGGCACCTCTATGAGTCTGCAAAAATCACAGTGTTATTGGGCTTGGGACCCAAGTCCCTTTGAATGTCTGGAAAGCTGTCTCAAGGACAGGCACAAATAAACCCAGATTGTAAAAGTTACAATAAATACTTAACTCTCCAATTGCCAGACAGTGAAGAACATCTACAAGCATCAACACCATCCAGGAAAACATGACCTTACCAAATAGACTAAATAAGGCACCAGAGACCAATCCTGAAGAAAGAAAGATATATGACCTTTCAGAGAGAGAATTCAAAATAGCTGTTTTTGAAGAAACTCAAAGAAATTCAAGATAGGAATTTAAAGATACTCCATGGCAATGGAAATTAAAAAAGAACAAGAGTAGCTATACTGTCAGACAAAATACATTTCAAGACAAAAACTATAAGAAGAGACAAAGGAGGTCACTATATAATAAAGGGTTCAACTCAGCAAGAGTATATAATGATTTTAAATATTTATATTCACCTAACAGTGGAGCACTCAGATATATATGGCATATATTAGAACTAAAGAGAATACTCCAATACAGTAATAGCTGGAGACTTCAACACTCATTTTCAGCATTGAAAAAATCTCTCAGACAAAAAAATCAAAAATGAAACACTGGACTTAATCTACACTAAAGGGCAAATGGACCTAATGGATATTTACAGAACTACAGAACATTACATCCAATGGTTGTAGATACACATTCTTTTCCTCAGCACATAAATCTTTCTCAAGGATAGACCATATGTTAGGTAACAAAATAAGTCTTAAAACATTCACAGGTTGGGTGCGGTGGCTCATGCCTGTAATTCCAGCACTTTGGGAGGCTGAGGTGGGTGGATCATGAGGTCAGGAGATCGAGACCATCTTGGCCAACATGGTGAAACCTTGTCTCTACTGAAATACAAAAAATTAGCTGGGCATGCCTGTAATCCCAGCTACTTGGGAAGCTGAGGCAGGGGAATCGCTTGAACTATTCGGGAGATGGAGGTTGCAGTGAGCTGGATTGTGCCACTGTACTCCAGCCTGGTGACCACAATGGAATAAAACTAGAAATCAAGAACAAGAATAATTTTGGAAACTATGCAAACACTTGGAAATTAAACAATATGCTCCTGAATAATAAGTGGGTCAATGAAGAAATTAAGAAAGAAATTGATATATTTCCTGAAGCAAATAATAATGGCAACACAACATACCAAAACCTAAGGGATACAGCAAAAACAGTACAAAGAAGAAAATTCATAGCTATAACTGTCTACACAAAAAACAAGAAAAACTTCAAATAACCTAACGATATATGTTAAAGAACTAGAAAAGCAAGAGCAAACCAAACCCAAAATTAGTAGAAGAAATAAGATCAGAGCATAAATAAATACATTTGAAATAAAAAAGACAAAAGATCAAGAAAAAGGTGGGTTTTTTAAAAAGATAAACAAAATTGACAAACATTTAGCAAGACTAATTAAGCAAAAAACAGAGAAGACCCAAATAAATAAAATCAGAAATGAAAAAGGAGACATTACAACTGATACCACAGAAATTCAGAGGATTTTTAGTGCAAGCAACTACATGCCAACAAACTGGAAAATCTGGAAGAAATGGATAAACACATACAAACACATAGAATCAACAAGACTGAACCATAAAGAAAACATGAACAGAAAAATAAGAAGTAATGAAATCAAAGCCATACTAAAAAGTCTCCAAGTAAAGAAAGGCCTGGGATCTAATGGCTTCACTGCTAAATTCTACCAAATATTTTAAAAAGAACTAATGCCAATCTTACTCTAACTGTCCTTGAAAATAGATGAAAGGGAAATACTTTGAAACTCATTCTATAAGGCTAATATTACCCTGCTACCAAAACCAGAAAAAGACACATCAAAAAAAGAAAACTATAGGCCATTATCTCTGATAAACATTGACACAAAAATCCTCAACAGAATACTAGCAGATTGAATTCAACAAAATATTTACAAAACCATTCATCATGAGCAAATGGAATTTATCCCAGGGATGCAAGGATGACTCAACATAAACAAATTAATCAATGTGATACATCATATCAAGGGAATGAGGGAGAAAAACCATATGATCATTTCAATTAATGTTGAAAAAGGATTTGATGAAGTTCAACATCCTTTCATAATTAAAAATTCTCAAAAAAAGTGAGTATAAAAGGAAAATATCTCAACATAATAAAAGCCATATATGACAGACCTATAGCTAGTATCATAATGAATGGGATAAAACTGAAAGCCTTCCCTCTTACATCTGGAACACAATAAGACTGCCTACTCTCACTGCTGTTATTCGACATAATGCTGGAAGTCTTAGCTAAGCAATCAGACAACATAAAAATAATAAAGGGCATCCAAATTGGAAATGAAAAAGTCAAATTAGCCCCTTCACAGATATGATCTTATATTTGGGAAAGCCTAGATTCCACCAAAAAACTATTAGAACTGATAAACAAATTCAATAAAATTGTAGGATACAAAATCAATATACAAAAATCAGTAACATTTCTATATACCAACAGCAAACAATCTGAAAAAGAAATTAAAAAGTAATCCCAGTTTTCATAGCCACAGATAAAATTAAATACTTGAGAATTAACCAAAGAATTGAAAAATCTCTACAATAAAAACTATAAAACACTGATGAAAGAAATTGAAGGAGACACAAAAAGGGGAAAGATATTTTATGTTCAGGGATTGGACGAATCAATATTGTTAAAATAGCTATACTACCCAAAGTAATCTGCAGATTCAATGCAATCCCTATCAAAATACCAATGATATTCTTCACAGAAAGAAAAACAATTCTAAAATTTATACAGAATCACAAAAGGCCCAGAATAACCAAAGCTATCCTGAGCAAAAAGAACAAAACTGCGGAATTGCATTACCTGACTTTATACTACAGAGATATAGTAACCAAACTAACACGGCACTGTCATAGAAACATACACATAGACCAATGGAACAGAATAGAGAACCCAGAAACAAATCCACACACCTACAGTGAACTCATTTTTGACAAAGGTGCCAAGAACATACATTGAGGAAAACACAATCTCTTCAATAAATGGTGCTAGGAAAACTGGATATCCATATGCAGAAGAATGAAACTTGAGCCCTATCTCTCTCCTTACACAAAAATCAAAAATGGATTAAAGTCTTAAATATAATATCTCAAACTATGAAAGCACTATAAGGAAACATTGGGGAAACTCTCCAGGACATTGGTCTGGGCAAAAATTTGAGTAACACTCCACAAGCACAGGCAACCAAAGCAAAAATGGACAAATGAGATTACATCAGGTTAAAAAGCTTCTATACAGCAAATAAAACAATCAACAAAGTGAAAAGATAATCGACAGAATGGGGTGAAATATTTGCAGACTACCCATCTGACAAGGGATTAATAACCAGAATATATAAGGAGCTCAGGAAAAAATCTAATAATCTGATCAAAAAATGGGCCAAAGGCTTGTATAGACATTTCTCAAATGACAGGCAGGGATATGAAAAGGTGTTTAACATCACTGATCATCAGAGATATACAAATCCACACTACAATGAGATATCATCTCATCCCAGTTAAAATGGCTTTTATCCCAAAATCAGGCAATAACAAATACTGGCCAAGATGTGGAGAAAGGGAACTCTCATACGCTCTTGGTGAGAATGTAAGCTAGTATAACCACTATGGAGAAGAGTTTGGGGTTCTTCAAAAAACTGAAAGTAGAGCTACCATATGATCCAGCAATCCCACTGTTGGATATATGCCCAAAAGAACGGAAAGTAGAATATTGAAGAGATATCTGTACTCCCCTGTTTGTTCCAGAACTTTTTACAATAGTCAAGATTTGGAAGCAATCTAAGTGTCTATCAACAGATAAATGGATAAAGAAAACCTGGTACTTATACACAATAGAGTACTATGCAGCCATAAAAAGAATGAGGTTTTGTCATTTGCAACAACATAGATGGAACTAGAGGTCATTATGTTACGTGAAATAAGCCAGAGACAGAGAGACAAACTTTATATGTTCTCACTTGTTTGTGGGAGTTAAAAATTAAAACAGTTTGTCAGCTTTATCTAAGATTAGATAGTTGTAGGTTTGTGGTCTTATTCCCGGGTTCTCTATTCTGTTCCATTGGTCTATGTGTCTCTTTTTCTACCAGTACCACACTGTTTTGCTTACTATAACCCTGTGAAATAATCTGTACAACAAACGTCCATGACACAAGTTTACCTATGTAACAAACCTGCAGTTGTACTCCTAACTGAAAACAAAAGTTAAGAAAATTAAAATAATTGAACATATTGGGATAGAGAGTAGAAGGATGGTTACCAGAAGTTGGGAAGGATAGGGTAGTGGTGGAGTGTGGGAATTGTTAATAGGTAAAAAACAAGTAGTTAGAAATAATGAATAAGATCTAGTGTTTGATAGCACAATGGGGTGACTATAGTCAATAATAACTGTACATTTACTTTTTTATTTTATTGTTGCTGTCTTGAGACAGTCTCTGTCACCCAGGCTGGAGTAGAGTGGCACAATCTCAGCTCACTGCAACCTCCCAGGTTCAAGTGATTCTCCTGCCTCAGCCTCCAAGTAGCTGGGACTACAGGTGTGCTCCACCACACCTAGCTAATTTTTTTAATTTTTAGTAGAGATGGGATTTCACTATATTGTCCAGGCTGGTCTTTAATTCCAGACCTCAAGTCATCTGCCTGCCTCAGCCTCCCAATATGCTGGGATTAAAGGTGTGAGCCACCACGTTCAGGCCTTTAACTGTACATTTGAAACAACTAACAGAGTATAATTGGATAGTTTGTAACACAAAGGACAAATGCTTGAGGGGAGCGATACCCCATTTTACATGATGTGACTATTACACATTGCATACCTGTATCAAAATATCACCCATACCCCATAAATATATCCACATGCTATGTACCCACAAACACTAAAAAGAAAAAGATTTAAAAAAATAAAATAAAAGCACTGCGAACTTGAAAGGATTTAGAAATTTATTGGCCCATCGGTTGAGACAAATGAATTTAGCTCTGCTGTTTTTGTACTAGGAAGTGAAGTGCCTGCTGTAATTCCTAAATTTGCATGCCTGTGTCTCGCTATTTGCTTTTGGGTTCTCCAGAGCCCAGTAGATGTTTCATTTATAACAGAGCTCAGATGATTGCCCTTATGCAAACACATTGGCTCCATAAACTTCAGGGTAGTTGTGATCAATTATGTCACATCCCTTTTATGAAGTAGAGTGATTGTTTGCTTAGCTGCTAGGCTCACAAAGAGCAGTTTCTCTGTGTTTTCTGCAAGGTTGCACCTATCAGGATATATAGCCTTACCTGATGTGTATACACAAGCATATCCTATGAAGCTCTGCATTAGTTCTTCCATCCAACAGGAACTAGCAAAGACCATCAGGATTTTGTGATGAGCTTCTTTAATATTGTACTTGATATTGGCTCATCATGTAACTAGGTTACATGAACTGAAATATAACCTAATTTAATTAAAATTCAATGGGCAATAACTGAGAGGCAGTTCTAGGGTTTTAAGCTGTTTTGCAAGCAACCCATAATAATTATTTAAACAGCTAAGTTACAATTGTTTCAAATAAAAATTTAACACAATAATGGAAGACTTGACTTTTTTCTCCCAGAGATGAAAGCAAGTTAATTTTCTTGTTTTCTTCTCTACAGGTAGTGAGGCCATGGAGTTTAAACAAATATAATCTTGTCTTGTCTCACTAGTCTTCAATCAGAATATATCTTTTCTTCAACTATTAATTACTTATGATTTCTTTTTCTTATTTAAATGTATTGAAGGGTGTAGGCTGCTTATAAAATTTGTATTAGTCTTTACTGTAAGTCACAAATTTTACCAGTCCAAGTAACTCTATCAGAGCTAAGATACCATAACGTGTGGTCACAAGAGGACTGTGTCACAAAGAAGATAAACAAGAAACTGTAGAATGATTATGACAATGGGAAAACTATCTTAAACACACAGAACTACAGATACAATATGCTGGGAGGAATTACAATTAAACCAATTGCAGAAGTATTCTTTATTAAATATTTACCTGAGATGAAAAGAATGGTTGAACAATGACAACTACAGTGAGTCCAGAAATAATTCAATAATAAAAATAATGGTTTTCTCACCCTAACTATTGGACTTATAGTGAAGTGTCACAAATTTGTCTTTGATACTTAAGAACAGCCAATATCGGGAAAATAACAAATGAGGTTACTTACGTTTACATTTGGAGAAAACCATGAAACAACATTGTGTTTTAGTTCTGAGATTGTTTTGCCTTTTCTGCTTAACTTTGTTACTTCATAAATTCGACTCCCAATTGTCACAGTATATAGTCCATTTATTTCTTCTACTGTTTTCTACTGTTTCCAATGTCATACATCCTTTCGATTTATGTGTACAATGTCCCCCTTATTTTTTATGGAAGATTTATATTGTATTCTCTATTTCTTAAGACAGATGTAACATATTATAAAGCTGTCTAGGCTTGGTGCTTGCTTTGTTGGCAGATTAAAAACTATACATTCAGTATCTATAGTAGTTATCAGGTTTTCATCAATTTGATACATTTTCTTTGCATTTTAACACTCATGTTTCTCTCTGTCTCTGGTGTTGCATGCTATATAATTTTTTATTCACATATTTCTTCCAGTTCTTTACTTCTCTTTCAATTGTATTTCTTCTTTGAAACAATCCACTGTGCCGTGTAATTTTAGCAAATTAAATATTTTAACACACATGCAGACAAGTGCACAATTCATGAGCATACAACTCCATTAATTTTAAAAGCATACACACACCAAATGTAGCCAAAACCCACACCAACCACAACAAGAAATAAAGCATTTACAGACTCTTAAGAAGCTTTCCTTCATGGCTCTTTTCAGTCACTATCACAATCATTCAGAAAGGCAATCTTTAGCCTTACTTCTATAATTGTGGACAGTTTTACCTATTTTTAAACTTTATATAAATGAAATCTTTTAGCTTAACTTCTTCAGTGCTAACAAAAAAGTTGCATGAATTTTATTGGTCTTTTCAAAGAACCAACTTTTGATTGCTTTAGTTTCCTTTTACACCCCTCTCCTGTTTCATTGATTTCCAGTTTTGATATTTATATTTTTATTCTTTTTGATTTGGGTTTGATTTGCTTTTCTATTTCTAAAGTTGGATGCTTATTAATTTTAGTTATTTCATCCTAATATAACCATTTAATATTTTACAATTCTGTCACATTCTCTTTCTATTCACTTCTTCTTTTGGGATTTCCATTACATTGTCTTATAGGTCTCTAAAGCTCTTCATTTTCCTCTGGTATTTTTCTTGCTAGTCTTTATGGTGGATAACTCCTGTTTATCTTCCTTCCTACATAATAATTTTTTCTTTGCCATCTGAATTTTAACCTATCTAGTGAATTTTTATTTCACTTATTGTACTTATCAACTTTAGAATTTATATTTTATATAGTCTCTATTTCTCTGTTGAGGTTCTCTGATGAGTCATTGTCATTATATTTTCCTTTAATTCTTTGAGCATAGTTTACTTTAATACTTTGGGTATATTTATAATAGTATTTCTAAATTCTTTGTCTACCAAAAAGCCCATATCTCAGCCCACTTAACATCAATTTCTAATTGTTTTCTCCCACCTTTTGAGTTGGGTTATACTTTCTAGTTTCTTTGCATGTCTTTTTTTTTTTTTTTTTGGCTGAAGGTGAGACCTTTTAAATAATAAAGTGTATTGACTCTGAATTCTGATTTGTTTTCCTAAGACTTTTTTAAAAATAAATTTCATGTTTTAGAGCTTTAATTTTACAGCAAAATTGAGCATAAAGTACAGCATTTTCCATATACCCCCTGTTCCCACACATGCATAGATTTCCACATTATGAATATACCCCATCATAGTGGTACAGTACAAATACTCCAGCTGATGAACCTAAATTGACACATTATCATCATCCAGAGTTGATAATTTATATTAGAGTTTACACTTGGTGTTATATGGTCTATGAGTTTGGACAAATGTATAGTGTATAGTGTCATGTATCTAACATTATAATATCATACAGAGTAGTTTCAGTGCTCTGTACAGATATATATTTTTATATGTGTGCTCTAAAGTGCTCTGTACAGATATATATTTTTAAGTAACTGGCCTAGATTTAAACTTCAAAATCTATCTTCACTGTAATGTGTGGCTGTTGATGTTTCTGCTCAACAATTTAGGCAGAAATTGTGCCCAATCACCCCAAGCCCACAAGGCTTCTATCTTCTGCTTGTTGAATTTTGAGTGGATTTGGGAGTACATTCAAATTCAGCCTGTTTTTAAGTCCCCCATGACTTCTTCTGTCTTATAGGCTCTCTCAATTTTTGCACATACATGCAGTTTCTTAGTCAGTGAGGGATATGAAATACTTGTCCAGCCTTTCTGTGGCTCTCTTATTTGCAGAGTCTCCCTGTTAAATAATCACTGGTTGATATGCCGCTTTCCCCAACCAGAACTACAAACTTAGGAGAGTAAAGATGAAGATTTTCCTATGTGTTTCTATCCAATTCACCACTGTTAGCTGAAAAATCTGTCACTCATCTATCCTATTCTACTCCTCAGATCAAGTATGCTCACTTTCTCAGCAAGCATTCTTGGTTTCCCAAGCATTCACACACTACTAAAACTATTGTGCTAGAGAGTAGGCATGGAAGTGATAGAAATGGCACAGCCAAGAAGACCACAAACAGTCACTCTTCAAATAGTCACAGTTTCTCAATTTGTTGTCTACCTTTTATTTCCTGAGCCCTAAATTTGTTGTTTTAAACAATTTTACAGAGTGTTATTCTGCTTATTTTTTCAAGAGGGTTTACCTAGTCAATTTACAAGTTCCTCTACTTCATAATTCTTGAAAATCTCTCGTATCATAGTTTTATGGAATTGTTTCTTTTTCAGATTAATTGCAGATTTTTTCTATATTTGTTCCTTAAATGTTGAGATTTTTCTATGGGTCTATTCGCAACATTCTTCTCATAAAACTAAAACTCTGATTGTTTGTGGAAAGGAAGGATGGAGTATTTTCAAACCAGAACAGGCTGGAAGAGGTGCAGAACATGTAGAATAGGACAGAATGGCTGGATCAGAGAGAACGTGGTATCTTAGATGTGCTGGCATGGAAGAAGACTCAGGCTGATATGGTACCTGGTGCTCGAAAGTTAAGCATCAGTGGTGCTATAAAGTATAGAATAGAAGAGTGCTGCTCAGGATTGATAGGTCCTGAGCTATGACCTTAATTGACTCCAAGGTGTCATACTTTTGGTTCCTGCAGGAGACCCTGAACCAAGAATTTGAGTGCAAGTTTATCTAGAAATATCCCAAGAGGTGGGAGTAGAGCAGTAAAAGAGGGAAGAGAATGAAGCCAATCCTGGTACATTAGTGAGCAGGTTAACACTATGTGCAACTGGGGCTCAAATCCTGCTGGAAATCTCTGGGAGACTGTACAAAAAGCACTTCATAGGAGCCTGGAAAATTAAGGAAGCTTGTGGGTTTGTCATTCAACGCTTACTTTTCATTGGCTGAGTTCTCCTCTGGGAATCAACATACTACTAGTCTGGCCTGCCTCACATGGACTAATAATATAAAAAAGAATCTTTAAGCACAGCAATGCAGGGGCTTGTGGTAGAACGCTATTAGCATCCTTAATGCCGAGACAATATGAGTAGGGCACTTCAACAACCTCCAAATCTTAGTGGCTTAAAAATGACAACAACAACAAAAGAAAAAAAGGTTTTTCTCACTAACACTACAAGTATATCGCAAGCTGGCAAGACAGTTTGTTCAGTGACATCCTTACTCTAGGACTCAGCTGATTGGAAATGGACAATCCTTGTGCAGCAGGAAAGACAGCTCTGAAGGATAGAACACAAGTAATTAAATTCTCCTGTCTAAAGGCAACACACACCATTTCTGACAACTCATTGTCTGGAAACAGTCACATGACTCCTCTCAAAGCCAAGAGAGCCAGGAAATTCAGTTCTGCGTGTATATGGTTGAAGAAAGGAGAGGATAACTTGATATTAATGAGCAGCAGTTTACCTCAGTTTCCCTTCTGGTCACCAAATATTTGGTTAAGCTTCCTCACATGCAAAATATACTCACCCTCTCCTTAAAGAAGCCACCCAAAGCTTCCCTCAGGTGACAGATTCAGATTACCCATCCCCTGTCCTGTGAACCCAGTAAACAATGGCAGAACAGGAATAGGATAATTGTAATAAACAATTTCATTTGGAAATGGGAACAATGAGAGATACAAAATATACCAATCTATGGCAGTTCACCTGTCCTACTTGTCAGATACTTTGAGGGCCACCTATGGGGGAAAGATATATTCCTTGACTAGGCTCCTATCCTGCTTGAAAGAAGAGCTCCCTTGTTTGTCTTCTGCATGGACCAGGGCTTTATATTATGGAATATCATTCATTTTCCATCACTGTTTTGGTCAGATCTAAATGGAGTGTTGAGGTATTTCTTCCCTAGGGACTGAGTACGTGTCTTAATCTGCTTCTTACCTATAGAAGGGTGAGGGCCCACAGGTTATTTTATGTTTTGAGCAAGCACAGTTCCCTTTAGTCTAAAAAAAGATTCATTTGTCAAATGACTGTCTTAAACATGTAGAAAGTTACTCATATATATTTGATTCTACGCTGTTCCATTTGTCAATCGTCACACTCAAAATTCTTTTCAAGACTCATCCTCATGTATGATATATTTTTTCCCAGCTTACTCCATGCCTTTGCCTCTCCATTTGTTTGGCTTTGATGGGGGAGTCACACTGTTAGTCCTTTTTTCCCCTTTGAGGCATTATATCTAACTGAAAGGACTTGCTGGGTGCTACTTTAATTCATTCAGAGGTTTTTAAATAGTCAGCGGAGAAGCCACATCCTTGATTTGACTCTTGCTGCAAATCTGTTTTAAATTTTTGTCATTCAAAGCCTTTCTCAATTTTCTTTTTTCTTTTTTTTTTTTTTTCTTTTGAGACCGAGTCTTGCTCTGTCACCAGGCTGGAGTGCAGTGGCATGATCTTGGCTCACTGCAACCCCCACCTCCTGGGTTCAAGCGATTCTCCTGCCTCAGCCAGCCTCTTGAGTAACTGGGACTGCAGGTGCACACCACCACACCCAGCTAATTTTTGTATTTTTAGTAGAGGCGAGGTTTCAACATGTTGGTCAGGATGGTCTCCATCTCTTGACTTTGTGATCCGCCCACCTCAGCCTCCCAAGCCTTTCTCAGTTTTATTTGTCATTATTTGAGGCTGAGAAGTAATTGTTTCCAAGATACTTAGAAGTTTCTAAAATTGCCAGCCCTCCTTATTCTATTTTGTTCCTTCTTGAAACCTGACCAATTTATTTCTCTGCTCACTTTTTTTCTGATACCTTGCTGAACACAGATACTAGCAAGCAATACATACTAATGACATTCTGTTTTTCTACCTCTTTCCTATTGCTAAAATTTCATTAAGTACATGATTGGACTTCCAAGTTATTACAGACATCAGTTCTACCAAATGTTTTGCCAGCATACAATATGGCAACTATTCTAACTCCTTAAAATAGTTTCCTTCCCACCCACCACCTGACCCCTAAGCTAATGGCACTTATTTTAGGCTTTTTTTGTGGGTTGTCACCTCACTTCTAGGCATACACTTCTGTATCAGTCAAGATATAATAAATTATGTTATGATAAGGAACAGCCTCAAAAATCTTAGTGGCTTAAAATAACAAAGATTTATATGTAAATCATGCTGGGAGCTTTTCTTGGTGTCATCTTGCTCTAATAATGTGCTAATTGAGAAGCCATTATCTTAAAATTTGCTATCACAGAGTGAAAATATATTCTGGAAAGTTTCACATAAGTAATTAAATACTCCAATTCCAAATGGACACATCACTTTTGTTCACAACTCATTGGCCAGATATAATAATATGGTGCCACCCAGTCAAAAAAGGGTCATGGAATTCAGACTCCCCAGTATTAGGAGAAAAGGACTGGATACTTATTAAGCATAGAAATGAATACCACAGCCAATCACTAGGGGTAGAGCCTGAGTAGAAGAGACTCACACAGTACCCTCTCCCACTTCCAGGGACCTCAGATATGAAAGCAATGATTCTCACCACCTGTGTATGCTCAGCAGGCATTACCCACTCATGCAGCCGTATGTGCATGGTTCCAATCTTTTGCACCTCCTAACTACTTGGAAATGTAGGATTTAGAGACCATTAAAATTGTAGCGATGCAAAATGTTAGTCGTTGAGAAAACTTTTGGTATCATATACTCCAACTCTTATTTTTTAGCGATAAGAACACTGTATTTATTAATGTTGACCACTAACAATTTATACCACTAATAATGACCAGTTACTGAACATTTGTTATGTTCCAGGAAGGTTGCTAAGCAATCAACATGTTTTCTCATGTAATTCTCCAAGCAAATCAATGAAGAGGTATTACTATTTTTAGGTTCGCTTTCTATATTAAAAAACTGAGACTGGAGGAGGTCCAAGGGCTTACCTATGGTAGCACAGACAACAAATGCTAGGGTTTGGAATAAAATGCAAATCTGCCTGGGTCCAACATGCTTGTTGTCAAACATTGCATCATCCCTCCTCCTATGTCTGGTAATTCATTTATCATTATTAGATTCTCATTTTCAGCACCTTATATTGTCAAGTCCATTTTTCCTCTTGATATCAAAATGCAATGTTTCTAAGTTATGGCATAAGCATACAGAAATACCTTTGCTGAATTGATGCCAATAAAAACTGAATCCCCAGATCCCAAGATGTTTAATTATTGTGTCCAGATGCTGGGATGACAAGTTTTATTTACACATCCCTCATTTGTTTCCATGCTTGGTCTGGTTCCTCTTTGCTCTGCAACTGTCCTTGGGGGCATTTCTGCTTAATGAAACAGCGAGATCAATAAGCGGGACTGTTTTATTAGCCTCAACAAATGGCAGAATAACTGTCCTGATGGCCACATTTTGGTAGATGTTATCAGGGCTTTGGTGCTCTGCATTTTAAAATAGGCTTCTGTCAGAGAAAGCAGATTGAAAGATGAAAAGAGAATCCCAATGAAATTATGAAAACCCCCTAGATCCAGCCATGGTTGAAGTCAGGTAACTTCCATATTCTTCCTGATAAAAATCTTTTTTTGTTCTCTTAAGGCAGTTTGGGTATATGTGTATTTAGTTAAAAAATTATATCATTGATTTAATTTGTGTTGAAGTCCATTAGTTATACTTTCCAGTCTTCATTTAATTTCATTTGAATAAATAGCTTCTTCTACCCCAAATCTATATGAAGAAGAGGTACTTTAAAGGACACAAATTAATTCCCATTTCTAAGTTATAAAGCCTATGTTTGCATTTCTTTTGTAATTTGGCAATATCACTCAACCTTCTACAAAATAATGTTCACTTCAAAATTACTTATGCACATTTTTGTACTTTGATGTCAGCTTTTATTATAGGTCATTAAAATAAAGAGCTTATATTAGTTTCCTATGGCTGCTGTAACAAATTACTACAGACAGTGGTTTAAAACCACATAATTTATTCTTTTAAGGTTCTGGAGGCCAGAAGTTAGACATCAGTGTCACTGAGCTAAAGTCAAGGTTTCGGCAGGCTGTGCCTCTTTAGATGGCTGTAGGGGAGAAAACTTTTCCTTCCCTTTTCCAGCTTTTAGTGCTACATTCCTCACATTACTGAGGTTAAGGACACTTCCTCTATTTTCAAAACCAGAAGCACAGAATCTTCAAGGTCTCTCTTCTGTCACATCGCCTTTTCCTCTGCAGCAGTATCTTCCTTGGCCTCTCTCTAATAAGGATGCATGTGAGAACATTTAGGGCCCATCCAAATAATACAGGCTAATCTCCCCATCTCAAAATCTGTAATTTAATTATATCTGTTGGTATATAAGGCAATATTTACCTATCTTTTTTCCATATAAGGCACTAACAAAGTTTCCAGGTATTAGAAAGTAGATATCCTTGGGGGCCATTGTTTAACACAGAGCCTTACAGAAACTGCTTCTGCATATGTTAAAAACCCTAATTCGAGGGTAGTGTTTCCTCAGATATTTTCCTATATATTAATAACTCAATTTTGAAGTTCATATTGGAAAAATTTTTATCTTAAATGTAAGATAAAATTTTGTGGTTTTGTATCTTTTATATAATTTTTAAGGTTTCATTTTTTTTCTCATCCTGAACTCCAGGAAGCTCATTGTCTAATTTGCTGCCCAACAAAGAATGTATACTAGTCTTATGGGCAATATATCTACCTCTTCTTCCTTTGTGGTTTTGACTTTTAAAATATTCTGTTAACCATAGATTACATATATGCATGTAGAACTTTGTGTGTGTTCATGTCTGCGTGCATTACTGTAAATCATTTCAGTCTTTTAAAAACCTATTACCAGGGCACCAGGCAATGTGCTAGAAATACAAGTTTCATGTAGGCCAGAAGAGAAGGTATATGTGTAAACAGGATAAGATAAAACATGCATTGAACAATGATATAAGTAATATTTTCTTAGGGTGAAATAAGGATTCCTAGGAGAGGTGGTGGTCCTAGAATTGGGTTTTTCAGGTAAAAAAAAAATTCTGAATAGAATAGATGAAGGGAAAGCAGAGACATGAGCCATTTATGCCTAGTATTCCATTATTGGAACATTAAGCATGTTGGAGTTATTTATATTCTAGAGCTCAAGGTCATCAGCAAGGTCTGATTGCAAAAACTCAATAAATTGCAACCTCAGGCATAAATGGGTTAACAAATTCCACATTGAGGGGAGCATTCTTTTTATTATTTCACATGAATATTTTTGGGACTTTAACATAAGACAGGTATAGTTCTAGGCACTCGGGATACCAGAATCAACAAGAGAGATAAAGCCCTAGTCTCATGGTATTTGTATTTAGGAAAGAAGTGATAGACAATAAACATAAACAAATAAATGTGTAGTCAAGCTCAAATAGTAAAAGGAGATTGTTACCTTCCAGGAACATAGAGATGGCCTATACAGCTGGAAAACACCCAGAGAACACCCAGCTGTTCTCAAGTAGAGGTGAGGTTCTCACCCAAGGGACACTTAGCAATGCATGGAGACATTCTTAATATTCACATCTGGGGAGATGCTACTGGCATCTAGTTGGTAGAGGTCTGAGAGGGTGCCAAACATCCTAAACTGCACTGGACAGACTCACACATCAAATAATTCTCTAACCCCATTTATCAGTAATATGGAAGTTGAGAAACTCTGGGCTAGATCTTAGAGGAAGAGAATGAAACTGGTAAAAGTTAAAGTCACTGAGGTTGGCAGTTGCTAGCATGTAAGAGCTTGTTGGCATTAGTAGCCATTTTAATTTCATTCTAGGTTTGAAGGGAAGCTACTGGAAAGCATCCATCAGGGATGCTAAATGATCTAATTTACATTTTGAATAATTATTTCAGCTGTTGGGTGTAGAATGAACTATAGTTGATTCCACAAGAATCAGAAAGAACAATAAGAAAGCTATTAAAACAATTCATGTGAACTAATCATGAAGACTACAATGCTTTTAAAATATGTCCTCAAATTCTTTGATACTTGATATGTTTTGGCTGTGTCCCCACCCAGATCTCATCTTGAATTGTAGTCCTATACTCCCATGTCTTGGGAGGGACTAGGTGGAGATGATCATGGGGGTTGTTTTCCCCATCCTGTTCTCACCAGATCTGATGGTTTTATAAGGTGCTTCCCCCTTCATTGGGCTCTCATTCTTCTCCTTCCTGCCATCATGTGAAGAAGGATGTGTTTGCTTCCCCTTCCACCATGATTGTAAGTTTCCTGAGGCTTCCCCAGCCATGCTGAACTGTGAGTCAATTAAACCTCTTTCCTTTATAAATTACCCAGTCTCAATATGTCTTTATTAGCAGCGTGAGAATGGACTACTACAATACTCCTCCCTCCAAGAGGCAGAATTTAATTCCCTTTCCCTTGGGTGTAGGGAAGATTCAGTAACTTGGGTCTAATGAATAGAATATAATGGAAGTGACAGTGGGACTTCTGAGATTAAGTTGTACAAGGGTTGTGTCTTACCCTTTGGTCAATTTCTGGGAAAAGACAGATGATAATGTTGGAAGAAACTCAGGCCTTATAAGAAATTCCATGTGGTGAGGAACAAAGGCCTCTGTCCTACATCATGCAAGAGACTGAAGCTTCTATTAAAAAGCATGTAAATAAGTCATCTTGGAATCAAGTGCTCAGCTGCAGTTAAATCTTCACATTACAACAACCACCCTGGCTAATGCCTCAGGAGACTCTGAGGCCAAATCACCCAGCTAGGTTACTCCTGGATTTCTGACTCAAAAAAACTGTGAGGTAATAAATGTTTATTGGGCTTTAGGGATATTTTGTAATACTGCAATAGATACCCAACACAGGGAAGCAACTGAGCCAGGTTAGGGGCTTGCTGAAGACAAAGGGGATATAGGATGTGTAATAGAGAGAGATAGCAATAAATTCTAGATATAGTCATATATACAGTACTAATTATAAGAAATTCTTCCATTGTTTGATATGTTTATACATATAAAACAAGTGTCTTGTTTTCTTCCTCTCTCACATTTTGCTCCCATCTAATACAAGACATGTTAATAATTTACTTTGTACTTAAGTTTCAGGAGTGTGAACAGCTAAAAGAAGAATTAACATTACTCAAAGACTAAAAGAGGATTTTGCATTTTGGGGGTCAAAAGGATAAGCATGTTTTCAACAGTAAGTGGGATAGCTGTCTTGTGTTAAGTGGAAGCATAATTTTGTTATAATCTTTACTTGGAAATTAGTATAGCTATGTTTCCAAGAGGTGTGTAGGGCTGCCAAATTGGCAAGCTGTGTGCTGTGGTGACTTTGTAATGAGTCAAGTTGCCTAGGTTGAACTAAGTTTCTCAGAATTATCCTTTCCATATGTTTCTTGTTACGGTGAGCCACAAGAGACATTTTGTAAGTGTGAGATTTAGAAGTGACATCATAGCCATTTTGTCTTTTATACTCAATAGCTCAAGGCAGATGATTTTGCAGCTCACATGCAAGGCTTACCTGCTGGATTACCTGCTTGGCATGGGGCAGTAATTAGGTCTGCCACTGTTAGAACTTCCTGTGTATTTTCCTTCAACTTCTCTGACCCATGGGCCAGGAGTGTTGTTAGCTGTGTGATAAAGGGCACCAGCTTCTCCCTCAGGACACCTGAGCCACAGGAGGCAGTAAAGACAGACACAGATTTGGTTCATCCTGCGGGTTTCCCCAGGCCCCACACTTCACATTTATGTTTGTGTTCTGCCAATTGCCTGTGTTGTAGACTTTAAGCTTCTGCAGCAGACACATGGACAATAGCTTTAGAGAAACTGTTTAACCCACTTCCTCAATCAAGTAAAGTCAAACCTCTGCAACAGAGAACACGCACACACACATACACACACCCTCTTCTCTATTTCTCTCACTTTCTAGTGGGTCATCTTTAAATGAATCCTGACTAATGGTATTAGAGGAGAGATGTTGAGAGGTGGTTGGATTTGCAACATAGTTTGAAGGTAGAATCAATCATACTTCCCAGAGGTTTTGATATGGGGATTGAAAGAAAGAGAAGAATCAAGCAGGACATTTTGGGTTCATGATCTAAACCACTAGGTGAAACTAGGAAGAACAGGGGCAGGGAAGTGAGGGTGAATGAAAAGCTTTGCTTTGGACACTCTATATTTGATGTGTGTCGACGTCCAAGTGAAGGTCTCAAGCAAGTATGTAGATACACAAATGTAGCTCAGAAAATAAATCCAAGTGAAAGAGAAAGAATTAGGAATCAGGCTGGATGTGGTGGCTTATGCCTGTATTTCCACACTTTGGGAGGCCAAGGAAGGAAGATCAATTTGTCTCAGGAGTTCAAGACCAGCCTAGGCAACAAAGCGAGACCTTGTATCTACAAAAAATATAAAAGTTAACTGGGCATGGTGGTGCACACCTGTGGTGCCAATTACTTGGGAGGCTGAAGTGAGAGAATTGCTTGAGTCTGGGAGATCAAGGCTGCAGTGAGCAGTGAGCACTTCAGCCTGGGTGACAGAGTGAAATCCTGTCTCTAATAATAATAATAATAAAGAAGAAGAAGAAGAAGGAAGAAGGAAGAAAGAAAGAAGAAAGAAGAAAAAAGAAAGAAGAAAAATGAAAAAAGAAAGAAGAAGACATCTTAAGCCTGTACATGATACTTAAAACAATAGAACAGGATTTCTCTGGGGAGATAGTGTAGATGGAGAATACAAGACAGATAGAGAAAAAACCCTACAACATTTAGAGATAAATAAAATGTGGAACCAACAAGAGAGACTGGAAGGGAACAGTTAGGAAGGTAGAAGTGGAATGAAGTGAATGTGTTTGAAAAACTAAGAGCAGAGAATATCTGAACCAGGAGCAAAAACATGCCCCAGAGCTGCTGATGTTCCTGGGACCAAGGGGAGTCCCTAAACTCTAGGCATTCTACATATGATCCACTTCTTCATCTCCATACTTTAATTGGCTGGAGTTGAGAGTGGATCTAGAAGCCTGCATACTCTTCACCTTCCCTTTCTTCCAACAACATTCAAGATTGCCGCTGCTCATCTCACCAAGCTACTTACCCTTTTGACCAACTTAAACACTAACTTCTGGAAGCCCAGACTCCCCAGGTCATTTTTCTCCCATCCCCTGAAATCACCTTTCCTATGATTTGTTACCTCCTGTCATGCCCCTCAACCTCAAACATCAACTCTTTTCTCACAGAAACTCCTAAAACATTCCCACCCCTAGAACATGCTAGTCAGTCTCTAGGAAAAGTTCTTATTTTTTCAACATCCTCTCTAAGTACAACTGAAGCTTGGCTGACTCCTGAAGTTTCAGCCTGCCATGTAGCCCTCTCAAGTGATAGCATTTTACCTCTCACATTCTACACACCATAGGGTGTGTGGATTGAATGTCCTCTTGTCTCTCACTTCCAAACTGGAATTGTTACCTGTGAATGACATGTAATCAGACTATTCTACCCTGTGGTCACTTAACTTACAACTCCTCCTTCCTCAATTATCAACTCATTCCAATACTACTCCTAACATAGTTCATGGAGACATCAATTTCCATGAAGACAATCTTCCCAACTTCCTGGAATGTTAGTTAATGGCTCATTTCACTTCCAATAATACCCCGTATTTCAATTATCCACTCCCATGCTTATAAATCCTATTTCATCATTACCAACAAGTTCAACTTCTTCATTAACCCAATTTCAAATGCCTTCTTGTTTCAGTTTACCCACTAAAGTTACCTACATTCTACTATCTTTTAATTTCCAGACACTGCAGCTGACTGATTTTACAACTGTTTCACTGTCTCTAACCCTGTCACGACCTCACTATCCACCTTACCCTGTTTAAATTCCAAGGTTCATGATTATACACTGTCTCTTGCATACATTCTCAAGTTCTCAAGCTTCTGAAACTTCTCTGTATTTGTCATACTTGTCTAGCAAAATTTCAGCCTTGGTTAAATCCAATATTTCATCTACTTTGTATCTGTATCCTAACAACAGAACATGGTTGGAGAAACTCCCAAACATTATAATTTAATTCATAACTATTAGCCTCAAAGAAGCCCCTCCTGTGGTTCTGCAATGAAAATGAAAAATCATTTTCCTAGTTTTTTCATGCACCTGCTCTCTAGATGACAGTAAAATTTAGGTTCAACGGTACAAGTTTGTAATATAGGTAAATTGTTCATCATGGGGGTTTGGTTTACAGATTATTTCATCACCCAAGTGATAAGCATAGTATCTGATAGGTAGTTTTTCAACCCTCACTCTCCTGCCTCCCTCCACCCTCAAACTAGGTCCCTTATTGTTCCCTTCTTTATATGTACTCAATGTGTAAGCTTCCACTTATGAGTGAGAATATGTGGTATTCGGTTTTCTGTTCCTGTGTTAGTTTGCTTAGGACAGTGGCCTCCAGCTATATCCATGTTTCTGCAAAGGACATGATCTCATGCTTTTGTATGGCTGGATAGTAGTCCTTGGTGTATATGTACCACATTTTCTTTGTCTAGCCTACTGTTGATGGGCATTTAGGTTGATTCCTTGTCTTTGCTATTGTGAACAGTGCTGTGATGAACATGTATGTGCCTGTGTCTTTATGGTAAAGTGACTTATATTCCTTTGGGTATGTATTCAATAATGGAATTACAGGATTGAATGGTAATTCTGCCTTCAGTTCTTTGAGAAATCATCAAACTGCTTCCTACAGTGGCTGAACTAATTTACATTCCCACCAGCAGTGTATAAGTGTCTCCTTTTCTCCACCACCTTGCCAGAATCTGTTATTTTTTGACTTTTTAGTCATAGCCACTATGGTTTAATCATAGTCAAAACCATTGTGGTTTTGATTTTCATTTCTCAAATGATCTATAATGTTGAATTTATTTTCATATGATTTTTGGCCACATGTATGTCTGTTTTTTTTTTTTTTTTTTTTTTTTTTTTTATAAAATTTTTGGCCACTTTTTTTTTTTTTTTTTTTTTTTTTTTTTGAAAAAATGTCTGCTCACATCCTTCACCTACTTTTTGGTGTTCATTTTCGGCTTGTTGATGTGTTTCTTACAGATTCTGCATATTAGGCCTTTGTTGGATGCTTAGTTTGCAAATATTTTCTCCCATTCTGTAAGGTTGTCTGTTTACTCTGTAGATAGTTTCTTTTGCTGTGCAGAAGCTCTTTCGTTTGAGTGGGTCTCATTTGCCAATTTTTGTTTTGGTGTCTTCAACATGAAATCTTTGTCAGGTCTTATGACCAGAACGGTATTAAACCACAAGGGTACAATAAACCAGAACAGCATGGTACTGGTACAAAAAAACAGACACATGGGCCAATGGAACAGAATAGAGACCTCAGAAATAATGCTACACATCTACAACCATCTGATTTTCAACAAAGTCAACAAAAACAATGGGGAAAGGACTCTCTATTCAATACGTGGTGCTAGGATAACTGGTTAGCCATATGCAGAACATTGAAACTGAACTCCTTCCTTATATCAGATACAATAATCAACTCAAGATGGACTAAAGACTTACATGTAAAATCCAAAACTATGAAAGCCCTGGAAGATAACCCACATGACAATTTTATGCCATGTCCTTAAGCCTCTAACGTCTTTACTCTCCTAAATCTCAGCTGATGGCTTTGCTCCCTATTTCACTGAGAAAGTATAAGCAAAAAGAAAAAAAAAATTAAGGTCCTTGCCTCCACAAGTAACCATATACTTGCATTTGTGCCCACTTATTATGTCTTCCTTCCTGACCCTTCTACTCAAGATTAGCCCTTCCACTTGTACACTAGGTCTCAGTTCCTCTCACTTACTCCAGGGCATATTTATGGTAACTCCCTCTTCTCTCATGCATCATCAGTCTCCCTTTATCAGCTCCCACTCTCTATTTTATCACAGTCTTAGTTTAAGAACAGGTTATTATTTCTCCTATCTTAAATAAAGCCTTTTTGACCCTAGTCTCTCTTCCAGCTACTACTCACAATTTCTTTACCTCCCAATATTTATATAGAGCAAACATTTCCAAATATTTACCTATATTTGCTATTGCTAATTCCTTTTCTCCAATTCTCTCTTGAACTCATTCCACGTAGGCTTTCACCTCTCACTTATGCATTGAAGCTACTCTTATCAAAGTTACAATTGCCCTTCTTGATGTTGTGTCCAATGGTTAATTTGTAATGCACATCTTACTGGAACTTTCAGCTGCCTTTAACATAGTCTTTTTCTTGAATACTGTTCTTTCTCGGCCTCCTGAATTTCACACTATTTTGGGACTCACGGATTACTCCTTCTTAGCATTTTTGTCTGTTTTTTTGCTGCTTCTTTCTCATCATATTGACTTCTGAATTTTGGAATCAGGTAAGTTTTTCTGTTTGTTTCTTGAACCTGAATACAGAGTATCATGAGAATTCCAACAGTGTTTGGTTTCCATGAATGAACCTTGAGGATGAATATTTTCCAAATAGCTCTGGAAGTGCCTTATGTCAAAATCTGTACTTGTTGATTACCTGCCCATCTCAAAGTATCCAATATACTGAGATCTTTTTTTTCCTTCTCCTATCTGCCTCAGCAGTATTTTAAATTGCTTATTACAGCAGTTATGTATTCAGAATATTAATGAGGACTAGCACCTCATCTATTAAATTACAATGGCATGTTAAAATTCAGAAATTCTGTGTCATCTTTATTTTGGAGCTTGGGCCACTAATAAAGAAAACACAGTATCAAGGTGATTTTCAGATCATTTTAACAGACTAACTAATATAAAAGGATAAGAATTTCTATCCTGGATTCCTTTCCATTTCAAAGTTGATGACAACACTGTTCGGCTGGCAATAAAGATAGAAAATTTATAAGGGTATGCAAGGTAGATTATGGTGCAACCTAGCTGTTGAATTTTTCATCTGTATCATAAACAAAGAAGGATAAGAAACATTTACTCTGCATTTCAAAGAACTACACATGAAAATAGACTGTGGAGTGGAAAACCAGCACAATTAGTTTCCAGTCTTTAAAATGTCACTGCATCTTAGACACTTCTGTGTATGGTTTCTTGCTCTTCTTTACTTTTTATTAAACTTTATAAAACTCCTATCTCATTTAGAGAACAAGTCACTGAAGAGCAGCAACGAAGGTATTATAGATCCCAATTACATTATAGATTCTGAGCTAAATGTCATCCCAGTATTTCAGTGTAGCAGTGATTAACCTGAGGAGATATTCTTATCTTTATAACCTGCTTATGCTACAATACAAAGCCTGATAACAATTCCTAAGCCTAGGTAAGATGAATTACATCATGGATGTTGGCAGAAAGTTAAAATTGGAAATGCAAAATAAACTGCTTGAAATTTTAGTGATTATGTATTATTACTGTAAAGGATGTTTCCAGAGATTTGGGTACATACTCAGAAGATGGACGGGAAGATTAAACCAAATATCTCTAACAGAAACATCAAGGGACCTTTAGAGGATAGAATGTTTATCTCCTCTGATGTCAAACTCGCTGACATCAACTGGATTCAACAGCGTCCTTGTCTTATCAGGTCAATAGTTATTAATTTCATCTGATTCAGGTAAAATTTATGATAATATTTCACTTTTTGCCTTCCCTTAGTGCTAATATAAGGGACATCCCACTTTCTCAGTATCGTTTTTTATTTTTGTGTGTGTGCATATATATATACACATACACATATAATCACAGTAAATTTTATCTCTGTTAAATGCTTTACAAGGTGTGCTATTGTTTAAGAAAGAGAAATGTCATTAATATTCATGACTCACCTTGATTTAACAGATGGAAGATTCTTTTTAAATTCATCCTTAAAGTTGACTTTTTCATATCTACTATAACTTCTTCACACACAATAAATGTTTATGCACATTCAAGAAGGTTACAAAAACCACCTGTGATAAATGTTAATTATTAGCAAACTAACAAATATACTCAGGCTCCTGCAAGACTCTGTTGCTCAATTATTATAGATGTAAATTAGAGACCTGAAGCCATAAAGGAGGATACAATGCACTGGCGTGAGGGAGAGCTGTGAGCAGCTGGTCACAGTGATGTTTTGTTTTGCCAGCACAGTATTATAACATTGATTTGCCAACCTTTAAACATTTTGTGTTCACACAGACATCTGAATATCTGCTTCTTCTGAAATATTGGGGGATCTGGAAATACTTGGCCTACATTCAATGGTATGTATGCTGGTAGATGTTTACCATCCAGACTTCAAGAAAAATGTTGATTTGTATCATTTGCCTATTTCTATGGTGTAAATACTATGCCATGGCTGATTTCTAGCTACCAAGGTGATCTTCTTTACTGGAGTTGGGAAGTGGTACACAGTCTGCTCTCACAAACTAGTATAGTTCCAGCACACCACTGTCCGTATTATTCCTCAACAAAATTGGCCGAAGTTACCAGTTGCCCCTTTTAGACAAGGTGCAATCCCTCTGATTCGTGTTCTGCATCTCATCTGTGTCACTTATTTACATGACATACTAATTTGCATAGGAGTTTTGTTTGTGCTTGTGACCTCTGTCTTAAGAAATAATTATGTTGAGACTCAAGGTCTAGAACCTTAGAATTCTAAATAAGCTCAATGTTATTTTAAGTAGGCACTGTGTAGTTAAGGCCTTATGTTGAAAAGAGCTGACCCAGTCAGAGGAACAGGATAAACTGGGGATAGAAAGAGCATACAGATGCATTGGGCCAATATCCATGCCTCTGTAGGATGTAGCCCCAGGTCTTTCTGGAGAATTTGACCTTTGCAATGATTAGTAGACAAAGATTGGGGTAGAAATGGTGTCAATGCTAGGATTCCAGTGCTGGATCATAAGAAAACTGCTGGTTTGGGAGGCAGCCACCTGGACTGTGTAGAGATGACATCTTAGTCTGGGCAACTATAAAAAATTACCATAGACCAGGTGGCTTAACAAAACATGTATCTCTGACAGTTCTGAAGGCTGGGAATTCCAAGATCAAGGCGCCAGTAGATCTTGTGTGAAATGAGGACCCACTTTCTGATTTGCAGCTGGTCATTTTCTTGCTGTGTTTTCATATGGAGGGAAACAGAGAGATAGAAAACAAATCTTCTCATGTCTTTTTATAAGGGCACTAATTTCATTAAAGAGAGCTTCACCCTTATGACCCAGTCACCTCCCAAAGGCCTAGCCTTCTACTAGCATAATACTGGGGATTAAGATTTTAACATATTAATTTTATGGGGACATAAACATTCAGTCTGTTGCAGTTGATAACCTGAGTAAGCACCTAGTGATTTCAATTGGCCTCATTTCTCCTCAGGTACCTCTGGGGAGGTGTGGCTGGGTAGCTGCCTGGTCTCTAAGAGGGCTGACTTTCCATACCCACCCTAGCCCTTTGCATACTCCACTGCACTGCTTTCATGAACCAAGGCTAAGCCTGCACAGAATTACCATATATGAGTATGAGGACTGTACTCTGCACAACTTTAGGGGGGACCTTTCCCATATAGACTATACTCTAGATGGTTTTTCCTTAGCCATTTAGTGCATAGCCTGTGCAACATACCTGTGTAGAAATAAATTAAGACCAAACCTATGAGGACATGCAAAGGGTATTTATTCAGAGATTGCTACAGCAGGGAAGTCAGCCACTGTCACCTGCATTTATAGAGACTCTAAGGCAGGCAGAGGAGTGAGACAGCTTTATAGTGGAACAAAAGGAAGGCCTCAGTACACCATGATTGGAGGTTGTTAGCACAGGGAAGCTGTAGGCAGGCTAACTAGAAGCAAGGTATCCTATGGGATTGGTTCTAGATGCACTATTGGGCTTTCTGTGGTTGGTTTTAAGTTGGAAGCAGGAGCAAGAATTAGAAAAGCTGCCAGTTATTAATCAAACTCAGGACATTTGGAGCTGATTGTTATAGTGGTTATTATTTAGCTTCCTGGAATGTTACTAGAGATAGCAGTCCTGACTTCCTAAAAGTCTGGCTTATAGAAGACTGGGCAGATTGCTGCAGGCTGTGGATCAGAGTTCTATTTTAATATATGGTCTGGCCATTGTCCTTTGTATATTCAATCTCTCACCTGGTAGTCTACCTGCCTTTCTGATTGTCTACCTTTTCTCTGTTATACATTTTTATTTTTGAGGCTGTTTGCAAATTGAGCCTTGTCAATAGTAGGTCCTCTAACAGTCAAAATAATTTTTTACAATGGCATGTTTTAGGCAATGATGGGATATTGGTGGAGATGGGGTAGAATAGTCTATGTCTCATAGCTGCAAAAGAGCAGTAGGAATAAATAGAAGAGAAGGGTCAGCCCCACTCAGCAAATCACGTTTGAAGGCCAGTACTTCTTCAGCATTGGCTCATCATATTTTGGGATTGTCCAGATTTTAACTTATGCCTTCATTGGATGAGTTTTTATCTAAATTGATAATTGACTTTAGCTACCTATTCTGATACCAAAATCAATGAAGGGGTTAAATATATCTTAATGAACTTAACTTCTAAGGTTGAAAAGTAAAAACTAAAAAAACTATTGTAAAATAAAAAATAATTAAGTGATATGAAAGTAAATGGAATACAACAAAGGTCTTGCTAGTTATTCTTCCCTGCAAATGACATGCCCTTATACATACATTTCTCTCCATTTTTGGACTTATCTCTGGAGTAGAAGCAGGGACTGTGCTCTTTTGAATTACCCACAGAACAGGTTGGGTACCTTCAACCTGTTGCTGGCCAGTCAGCTAAGTTGTGCAGTTTTTCAAAAGGAAGAAGTTGTACAAGATAAGGCCCAAGCAACAGGTTGTATCATGCACATAACTACTGATGGTAGCTTTATAGAGAATGCTGTTGCCCTCTGATCAGGCCCGGGTCAGAGTCTAACCTCTGTGTCCTCTGGTCAATAGATTCAGCCCCTGTTCTCATCCAGAGTGGCACACACAGTAAACATCATTCCATTTCTTTGTAAACTTGACAAATGGTGTGCAGCGAATTTAGCTTCCAAATACGTATCTTTCATGTTAAAGATATGTATAAAATATATTCTTGAAACTTGGGATTTTCTGAATTCTGATTTTCATTCTATTTCCATATTACTGCTCTCTATCCCTTCAATATTCTACTTTTCCAACCCTTAGACATTGAAGCTTACTATGGTTTTCCCCTTTCTTTCTCTAAAATTCCACCTTTTAAAGATAGTTCCTTTGCAACGAAGTAATTTCTGTCTAGTTTTGCTTTGTCTTAACATGCACTATGAAGACCTTGGAATCCTTGCCTCAGGCTCTGGTTTCTAGGGAGATTTACTATAACAGTGCCTTTATGCAGTACATACACTATTCAACTATACAAGCAGGTTGTGGATGGGCCTCCCTTGTTTTCTTTTGTACAGCCTTCCACCTCTTTTCCCTCAACTTATTTTTCTAGAAATACTTCATTAGATTTAGTCTATAACGTAATACTTTGGAACTTGTAAAATTGTAGACTGATCATGTGGTTATAGTTCCACTGGCCTTGGGACAGGCCATAGGCTGATGGTACTGGATATAGTTTGTAATATTTTTTTGCTCCCAACTTTATTTTATTTAATATTAGTGTTCTCCTTCTTTTTTTCTATCTCTGCTCTATTCCTTTTTTCTTTTCTCTCATTCTCTTCCCTGTTCCTGTTTTAATGCCTTGGGCCTGCTAGTGGCAGCCTGTGGGCATTGCTCAGCCCAGCCAGAAGCCTACATGGGTAAGAGGGCTGCTAAATTTTCTTCTACTTTGTAATATGATATTAACTGGCTGCACAGCTTGTCACCAAGGAAAGAAATGGTATTCTGGATTCTTCTGGTGTTTGGAAATCTGGATTCTTCTATGGTATTTGGCTTTTGATTTCTGCTTATTTTAGGTCATCTGTTCTAAACTTTCCCCTAGTCTACCCTGCCATTGATGTACTGCTGTCTACTTCTCTGCATGACATAAATCCATTGCCAGTGGTGGCTACACTTTATTCTCCCCAAATTCCTCTCCTTGGCTATGGCTTCTGAAGACTTCAAAAGGCCATTCTTACCACTTGGTCCCATTAGGGGCCAGGAGAGGAAGTACTGGATTCTCCCCAGCTTCCAGAAAGAAAATTCTTAGGGATAAGCCCTGACCTTATTGACATCTTCAAGGGTCTCAGGCCACTTAGGCTCAAAAGCCTTTGAACACTAAAATGAGTTAGTGCTGTTCATATCCTATATGTCCCTGTTCTTGTTGGGTCATTCCAAATGGAATCCCCCAAGTCATCTATTATCTAGTGTTCTCAAAAAGCTCAGCAATTCTTGGTTCACATTCCCTGTTCTGGGCATCCCTTTCTAGTATGCTTTGTTTTTAGAGACAGGATCTCACTCTGTTGCCCGGGATGGACTTGGATCCTCCTGCTTCAGCCTCCTGAGTAGCTGCCCAGCTTCTAGTACGCTCTCTAAAACTCTCTCATTTGATCAATCTTTTGGCCTTTTCTACCTTCCTATACTACCTCTCTAAGGATACCATTTGCCTTATGGCCTTCTAAAATGAAGGACTTTTGTTATCAACTATATCCCTTATCTTGCAATTAGAAGTAGTTAGAGGTTAAGAATTTTATGAGTTTCCTATAAGCCACTTTGAAACTTTTGTTCTTCTTTTCCTGAGACAAACAAATGTTTATATTTATTGCCAGCATTCTACTACAATGGCTCCCACTTGGGCCTTATCACCTTGAGTGTTCCTCCTTTCAGACACCAAACTCTGTTTTCTTATTTTCTAAACAGAACTCCCTGTTCTTTCATCTTGCAGACTCAGTATAGCTGGTGTTTTGTTTTGATTTGTTTGTTTTCCCTTTACTTCAATGCCCACAATACCTTGATTCAGTTTTCTCCTTGTCCACTAGGGAGAATTATATATGCACCTACTCACTCTTTCCCCACCTCTGCCCACAGCCCTTAGCCAACCACTCCAGTTACTCTCTAGCTGGCACTCTCAAAACACCTCTCCTTTTCCATCTGTTGCATAAAGATAGAAAAGCCCACATAAAAGTGGACATTGATGCCATATGCATTCTTTTATTGATGCCCTCAGTGTCTTCAACAATCAATTTTATGTATCCTTGGACAAACACATCTTACCTATTGCAACAACAGCTCTTTCAAAACCAAAGGCACTTGCAGTTGTTAAAATAAGTTATGATTCTAAGTGAAACATTCTATGAAATTATGATGGATATTTTTTGGGTAGCCAGAAAGAAAACAGAAGCTATAAGAAATAATATATGAAACATATTGTATATATAAGAAAATATAATGCATTGAATAATATAAGAAGCAGCAAAGAAACAATCAACAGCATAAGGAGACAACCTATTGATTGGAGAAAACATTTGCAAATTACTCATCCAACAGTGAACTAATATCCAGAATATACAAGGAACTCAAACAACTCAACAGTATAAAAACAAATACTCCCATGGAGAAATAGGAACGCTTTTACACTGTTTGTGGGAGTGTAAATTAGTTCAACCATTGTGGAAGACAGTGTGGCAATTCCTCAAGGATCTAGAACTAGAATTACCATTTGACCCAGCAATCCCATTACTGGGTATATACCCAAAGGATTCTAAATCATGCTACTATGAAGACTCATGCACGCATATGTTTATTGCGGCACTACTCACAATAACAAAGACTTGGAACCAACCCAAATGTCCATCAATGATAAACTGGGTTAAGAAAATGTGGCACATATACACCATGGAATACTATGCAGCCATGAAAAAGGATGAGTTCATGTCCTTTGCAGGGACATCGATGAAGCTAGAAACCATCATTCTCAGCAAACTATCACAAGGACAGAAAACCAAACACCACATGTTCTCACTCATAGGTGGGAAATGAACAATGAGATCACTTGGACACAGGGCGGGGAACATCACACACCCTTCAGCCACCCAGGTGGCTCACGCCTGTAATCCTAACACTTTGGGAGGCCAAGGCAGGCAGACCACCTGAGGTCAGAGCTCAAGACCAACCTGGACAGCATGGTGAAACCCCGTCTCTACTAAAGACACAAAAATTAGCTGGGCTTGATGGCAGGTGCCTGTAATCTCAGCTACTTGGGAGGCTGAAGGAGGAGAATCGCTTGAATCCAGGAGGCGAAAGTTGTAGTGAGCCAAGATCGCACCACTGCACTCCAGCCTGGGCGACAGAGCAAGACTCCGTCTCAAAAAACAAAAACAACAACAACAAAAGGTATCATTTCATCCCAGTTATAATGGCTATAATTAAATAGACAAAAAATAACAGATGTGGGCAAGGACGTGAAGAAAAGCTAACTCTTACACATAGTTGGTAAGAATGTGAAATAATACAATCAGTATGGAAAATGATGACATGGTTTGGGCCTGTGTACTTGCCCAAATGTCACGTCAAATTGGAATCCCCAGTGTTGGAGGTGAGGCCTGGTGGGAGGTGATTTCCCACTTGTGCTGCTCTCATGATAGTGAGTGCTCATGAGATTTAGTAGTTTAAAAATATGTGGCATCTCCCCACTTTCTCGTCCTCCTGTTCTGTGAAGATGTGCCCACTTCCCCTTTGCCTTCTGCCATCATGAGGCCTCCCAGCCATGCTTCCTTTTCAGGCTGTGGAACCATGAGCCAATTAAACCTCTTATTTATTAATTATCCAGTCTCAGGTATTCCTTTATGGCAGTGTGAGAATGGACTAATACAAATGGTATGGTAATTTCTCAAAAAACTAAAAATGGAACTACTATGCAATCCAGAAATTCTACTACTGCATATCTATCCAAAGGAAAACAAATAAATATATCAAAGGGATACCTACATTCACATGTTTAATGCAGCACTATTCACAACAGCAAAGATATGGAATCAATAGATAAAGAAAATGTGGCATAGATAAACCATGGAAAACTATTCAGCTATAAAAAAGAATAAAATCCTGTTATTTTCACCAGTGTGGATGGAACTGGAGATTATTATGTTAAAGGAAATGAGCAAGGTACAAAAAGACAAATACTCTATGTTCTCACTTATAGGAGGGAGCTAAAAAACTTGATCTCATGGACATAGAGAACAGAGCAGTAGATACCAGAGACTGGGAAGGTTGGAGGCAGAGCAGGGAATTAAGAGAGGTTGGTTATGAATGCAAGCATACAGTTAGACAGAAGAAATAAATTCTAACGTTTGATATCAGACTAAAGTGACTATATTTAGCAACAATGTCATGTATATTTCAAAGTACCTACAAGAAAGGACTTGAAATGATATTAATACCAGCACATAAAAATGATAAACACTTAAGGTGATGGATACCCCCAAATATCCTGACTTTATCATTACCCATACTATGCGTGTAACAAACATTCACATGTACTCCATAAACATGTAAAATAGATCAATAAAAGAGGAAAAAAAGACAAACTCTCTCAACTTCCCTTTGCTCCCATTCATTTATACATTAATTTATATTTTTATTATATATTACATATACTATAAACAATATATGTAATATTCCCATATCATATAATATATATTAACATATGTATATATGTATATATTATAAGCTATAAATACCAGTGTATGTATATATTACATATAATATATAAATGTATATATTAGATATAAAATTTATAAATTTACATACCTGCTAAATGTAATTGCCTTGTGTGCCAGAAACCATGCTTTATGGTCACCAAATTCCTTTTCATTTTCCACCTCCTGGTATTTCGAGAAGCCAATGGAAAAACTTCCCTTTTACCCTCTGAAGTTCTGCTGAAAAATCAAGTCACACAAAAAGTAACAAATTTAATCTAAGAAAAGGCATACAAATGTGTTAACCCATATGCAGGAAGAATCAGAGTGGTTACTCAACTCCTCAGTGGGATTCAGAAGGTTATATTCAATCTTGAGGTTACAGAAATAATGGAGGCTTAGGGCATGGCCCAAAACAGGTATGGTGGTAAATCAGGTTATAGTGGCAGGACAGCAGGAGACACAGAAGAGGAGACTTGGCTAGCAAAGCTGGTCTGGTTGTGTAAATGAAACCTCACAGGTGGCAGTCATCTGAGAAATAGATGGTAAATGTTTCTTTCACATCTGTAAAGGTACCAGACTCCCAGTTAATCTGTCCTAGATCCAGACAATGGAAGGCCTGGTTGCATCAATGCAAATTTTCTACAGGTGCAAATCTTACCCACAAAAGAGCTTTTCAGGGTTACTTCTGTTTGCTGGCTCTCTAGGCAGCCACCTCAAAATATGTCAAATAAATATATATTGGAGTAAAATATTCAAATTCCTTCATGGGGCATATAGAAAGACAGCATTATTTTAGGGTGGCCCCTGTTACTATACCTGACCAGGGGCCTAAAAGCAGATGTGATGTGTGTGACTCAAGGGACACAGCACAGAAGATCAAATAAAGTGAGTTATTTGTGTCCGTTCCTTCTATGGCTGCCTCAGTGTTTTCAATGTTATAGATGCTGCAGATGATGTAGCTGTAAGATGCTAACAGCTGTACAAATTCCCATGCCCCTGCTTAGCAGGGGACTTCCCTAGAGAGCCACTGGACCTGCAGTGGATCTTCATGAACAAGAATTAAACTTTTATGCATATACATAAAATGCCCCTGAGATTTGGGTCTTTTTGTTTTTGTAGTTGTTACTAACCTGAAATATATACATTCTTTCTTCCTTTCTTAGGGTAAGAGATGCTGTAGCTACCAGCATTTTTTTTAAGACATAATTTTCTGACCATCTACTATGTGCCAGACACTGTAAGCAATTTTCTGAACCCAGCATGCATTTTTGCACTTCTCTGCTCATTCTTGTGTTGTTCTTAGTCTAGAAATTTCAAGGCAGACTTATGTTACTGAACCATATTGAGGTCTCCTTGCCCAGCGCAGCAGTAAAAGCCAAGCATCAGCACGGAGCTTTTCCAGAGGGAGAAAGGACGACGTTTATTTGCAGGGCACTGAACAAGGAAAATCAGGCAGCTCCCACTTGAGATTCAGCCTTCTTGATGTCTTACAATCAAGAGTTTTTAAAGGCAGAGGTAAATTGCAGGAAAGCACAAGTTACAGGCAAAATTGTAAATCAATATATGGAGGTTATACGTTGGTTTGGTCTAAAAGGTGGTATGTCTTGAAGTGGGCAGGAGACGGGGAGCAGTGTTACAGTCATAGGTGGATTCAAAGATTCCATGATTTGCAACTGGTTAAAAAAGCAAAGGTTTGTCCAAATACTTGGGGTCACCAGAAAGGCAAGTTAAGGTCTGGTCTGTGAGCATGACTTCTCCCAGGCCTCTCAGGGAGAAATTTAGAACCAAGAATAGAACAGCAGAGTTCAGTCCTTAGCTTCCCTTATCTGAGGTCTACCTGCTAGCCAATCCATTTGGTGGGGGTATGTGTTTCTGAAAAACAAGTCGGAGACATATGTTAAAATGTCATCTTTGCTTCCTATATGGAACCAAAAATCTTGTGCCTCTAACTTCCTTGGCTGTCATTGACTTCTTGCTTATCAGATTGCTCATTTACTTCTCAGAGATAGCTAGGTGCCTGAAATTTTCCGGGAAGCAACTCAAGATTTTCCTTTATTTCCATGCTTGTGGTGAGTAGGAGGGGCAACAGGCCCCTAACAGGGGCCCTTGTTTTGTCTCACTTACAATCGGCCTTAGGCCAAGTCTCAGTTCAATTATTTATAGGCATAACCTTAACTAGATTACTAGGATTTCTCATCAATGAAAAAGTGATAATAATACCTCGTCAAAGTGTTTTTTTTTGTTGTTGTTTTTTGTTTTGGATTAAATACAGTAAGATACACAGATGCCTTTAGTGCAATCCCAGATTCAGAAGTTAAAATGCCTCGCAGGAACTCAGTAATGGTTTTGCTGCCTTTTTATTTCACTTCTCCATATTAAAATCCTAGACATTCTTCAAGGCTTAGCTCTAATATGACCTCTTCTTGGTTAAACATTTTTCTTTATTCCTTTGCAGCCACTCAGTACAATGTACGTTCCTTTGTTTAGCCCTATTTTATTCTGCCTTGCATTAGAGTTATTTGTTCATATGTCTTACTGCTTTCTAGAAGATTTTAAATTCTTCAAGGGCAGAGAGACCTGTCTCATTTATCTTTGCATTTTTCCTTCCTCCTCACATTACCCAGTGAGTGCCTGGCAAGTAGGAGGCACTCAACAATGTTTATTAAAATAGAATGAAATAAAACCTAACAGGTTTTACAAATTAAATGAACTTATCTGTTCCCACACCCTCAAGAAATGTTTAGAAAAGGGAAAAAATGACATGGGCAGAATGCACCTAGTGTATGTTCTCTAAATCATTAGCAAGTTTAAAACTACAGATTCGTGTCATCTTGAAGCTTTGACAAAGAATATTTGCAGTTAAGCAAGTGTTATAAGGAAGTCACTCCACATGGGTTTTGCACGGCTCTGTTAATAACAAAGACATACCACCGAGATATTTGACATTTTTCTTTACAGAGCTCATTTCACACATGGATCCGGACTCAGAGCTTAACTTAGCTTGCATAATGCCTGTCAGAGGACAGAAAAAGGCTATAACCTCAAAGTCTGAGAAGGCAGTGAAGGAGAGAATGAAACATACAAGGGTATTTTGATGTTCATTGTCTCTTCACAGCTTTGACCACAATGCTTAAAAATAATTGCAATAGCAAAGATTTCAACTTTTAGGGAAAAATAGAAGCAATGCTTTTTAATTGCTTGCTGTTCTTTTCAAAAAAAAGTCATAACTCAGGATACTATTTAAGTAACTGATATAGATTGTGGGATTATGGTTAGGATAACTTTCAAAATTAGGTTGTAAAATCATCAAGAACAAAAACAGTCCCAGCAAAAAGTGGGCTAAGGACATGAAAAGATGATTCTCAAAACAATATATACAAATGGCCAACAAATGTATGAAAAAATGTTTAACATTACAAATGATCAGGGAAATGCAAATAAAAACCACAATGCAATACCACCTTACTCCTGCAAGAATGGCCATAATCAAAAAATAAAAAAAATAGATGTTGCTGTGGATGTGGTGAAAAGGGAATACTTTACACTGCTGGTGGTGATGTAAACTAGAACAACCACCATGGAAAACAGTGTGGAGATTTCTTAAAAAACTAAAACTAGGTCTACCATTTGATCCAGCAATCCTACTTCTGGGTATCTACCCAGAGGAAAAGAAGTCATCATTCAAAAAAGATACTTGCACACACATGTTTATAGTAGCACAATTCACAATTGCAAAACTATGGAAACAGTCCAAATGCCCATCAATCAATGAGTGACTAAAGAAATGTGTATGCAGGGCTACACCCACACACACACACACACATACACACCATGGAATACTACTCAGCCATACAAATGAATGAAATAATTCACAGCAACCTGGGTGGAATTGGAGACCATTATTGTAAGTGAAGTAACTCAGGAGTGGAAAACCAAACATTGTATGTTCTCACTCCTAAGAGGGGAGCTACGCTATGAGGATGCAAAGGCGTAAAAACGATACAATGGATTCAGGACTCAGGGGAAAGAGTGTGGGTAGGTGAGGGACAAAAGACTATATATAAGACTGCTTTTATAAGACTATGTAGAAGACTGCTTAGGTGATGAGTGCACCAAAATCTCAGAAATCACCACTAAAGAACTTATTCATGTAACCAAACATCACCTGTTTCCCAAAAACCTGTTGAAATTAAAAAATTAAAAACAAAATTACATTGTAAAAGAATGGTAAAAATAAATTAATATAAACATTTTAAAATTAAAGTTTTTGCAAGATATTTACTACCTGAAAAAATATAAGAGCAGGTTATCAGAAAGGACCAACTAAATATACATGTTTCAAAAGGTATGTATGTTTATATACATAGAGAAAACCCAGAAATGAATATGTCAAAATATTAGCAATATGTGTTAAGTTTTTGGCTAACAGCATTATGGATAACTTTGGTTTTTTGGTGGGAGGAGTACTTAAAATTTATTTTATTATTTTTTAAGTTCCGGGATACCTGTGCAGAATGTGCAAGTTCGTTACATAGGTATATGTGTGCCATGGTGGTTTGCTGCACCCATCAACCCATAATCTAGGTTTTAAGCCCCACGTGCATTAGGTTTGTGTCCTAATGCTCTCCCTCCCCTTGCCCCCCACCCTCGGACAGGCCCTAGTATGTGTTGTTATTCCCTTCCCTGTGTCTACGTGTTCTCATTGTTTGACTCCCACTGATGAGTGAAAACATGCAGTGTTTGGTTTTCTGTTCCTGTGTTAGCTTGCTGAGGATGATGGTTTCCAGCTTCATCCATGTCCCTGCAACGGACATTATCTCATTCTTTTTTATGACTGAATAGTATTTCATGGTATATATGTGCCACATTTTCTTTATCCAGTCTATCACTGACGGACATTTGGGTTGGTTCCAAGTCTTTGCTATTGTGAACAGTGCCGCAATAAACATACATGTGCATGTGTCTTTACAGTAGAATGATTTACAATCCTTTGGGTATATACCCAGTAATGGGGTTGCTGGGTCAAATGGTATTTCTGGTTCTAGATCCTTGAGGAATTGCCACACTGTCTTCCACAATGGTTAAACTAATTTACACTCCCACTAACAATGTAAAAATGTTCCTATTTCTTCACAGCCTCGCCAGCATCTATTGTTTCCTGACTTTTTAATAATCACCATTCTGACTGGTGTGAGATATCTCACTGTGGTTTTGATTTGCATGTCTCTAATGACTAGCGATGAGCTTCTTTTCATGTTTCTTGGCTGCATAAATGTCTCCTTTTGAGAAGTGTCTGTTTATATCCTTTGCCCACTTTTTGATGTATTTTTTTCCTGTACATTTGTTTAAGTTCCTTGTAGATTCTGGATAATTTTGATTTTGTATATGTACTTTTGTGTGTCTCGCTTTAAATTCCCATAGGATTTCCTCTTAACTTTTCCCTTATTTCTGCTATAACAACAGAAGTCAGAAACAAAAGATATCTTAATCTGACTTAATGTAATAGCTAACATTTAAGTTCTCACAATCAAATACACTTCTAAGTATTTTTCATAAATGATCTCTATTACAAATAATAGAAGAATAACAATCCTTCTATTATTTATAGTCAGATTTGGCAATCAAGGCATGGAAAAGTTAAGACAACTGTTTATGGCAGTCCATGTAGTAAGGAGCAGAACTTGGATTTAACATCAGCTGACTTACCTCAGAGATTGAACTCATAACATTAAATTCTTGGCACATCCTAAGATACAGGGAAGGGAGGTCTACAGTGACATGTACTTGTATTGTTTTGGGAAAACAATATTTCCAGGCCCAGCCTGTTGAGAGCAGTGAGGGAGATTAGGGGTTGATGTTAGAATGAAGGGAAGAGGATCTCTGACCTAAGTGGGGAGTAGTGTTCCTGGAAAGACAAGCCCAAACTTCAACCTCTAGCTTCATCTAGAACAAGCTCCCAATGCTTAAGGCTGATGGATGGTTACAGAATTGGAAGGTCTTTGAGGGTTATTGACAGGACAGTGGCAGGCATCTGTTTTATTTAACAGATATTAATTGAGAACATATCATGAGACAAGGCTCAATTCCCATGGTTTTGAAGGCTGGATTGGAGTGATGAGAGGTAAGAGGCTGTTGTGACAAATTGAGCTAAGGTCCTGGAGCTTAGGGGAGAGCTCAGATCAGCTTAGCATACAAATTAGAATGATAACTGGCATCTGCATGCAGCTTCCCTATTTGCCAAACTGGTTTCTTAAACTGCTTTATTTTTACTATTTTAACCACCTAAGAACCTTATAAAATAGAAACAAACAGCATTTACTAAGGGACCACTACATTCTAGGATCTATGGTAGAACTTTTGCCCACACTGGCTCTTCTAACCACTTCAAAAGCTCCTTTCAGGAGGTCTTCATTACATGTTAGGCAACTGAAGCTTAGAAGACTGAATTAATTTCTACATGGTCATATGTGAGCGGTATAGACTCCGGCCCTGACTCCATATGCAGAGATCTAACCATTGCACCATGCAGCATGGGGTCAGATTTACCCAAAGCTGAAGATGTTGGGATAGATCCATTTCTATAAGAGACATGTTCTTAACTAACTTGGTGCCTCCAGTGGTTCTTTTTGTACCTAGAAAAGGAGTTCCAGCCCTAGCTACCTGGCAGACTCTCAGAAAATTTCTTCAATTCTAGCCATTAGTCTCTATCTGGGTCAGAATCCACTCAATACACTTGTGGCCCCTGATTGTAGGCGTTATGCGTTGGATTTATTTTTTCCTCCTTATTCAGCCTTCATTTATTCAGAGATCAGCAGAGTTCAGTGCATGGGGTGCTGCTTGTTTTTATAAGTAAAATTTTATTAGAATACAACCATTTTCATCTGTTTACATAGATCTATGGGTGCTTTCTTTTACATTATAATGGCACTATACTAGTTGCAACAGAGACTAGTCTCTGCAAGGCCTAAAGTACTTATTCTGTTATCCTTAACAAAATAAAGCTAATTGTTAGATGCTTTGTCATATTGTCTACCTGGGCCTCATGTTGCTGTTCCTCCTGAGTGCTGTTAAGCCAGCTCTGTTCAATCTGTGTCCCCACTTCATACTTTGTCTTAGAGGCAAATTTGAAAAGGCAGAAGATAAACCCTGGCCTTGGAGAATATCCACAATTACAAGAAAAGAGAGAAAACAGAACTGTCACAAAACAGGGTATCACAGCCTAATAGAAACCACTGGACAGATTTCAAAAAAGACTGGCATTTAATGGTATCTAGAGTAGCAAAAAAACTTGAGAAAATGAGAAAAGATTACCGAATTTGAACATTAGCCAGTCACTGGTGACCTTTGGATGTGTAGTATTAGTTGAGTGACAAGGGTGGAAACCAAATTTCAGGCAGTGAAGAAGATAATGACTTGGGTTTCCAGAATGGGCTCAGCATTGCTGGCTAAGGAGGTTAGCACTTCCTGCCTAATTTCTCATGAGCAATTTTGTGATTCTGTTTCCATATTTAACCTCTCTACACATTAAGAAGAGCTAGTTACACTCGTGATTTGTAATCAAGCAGCTGTTGCATCTGGAGGATCTCTTGACAGTCACAATCCTACACACTTACACAGTATCTCTAATTGAGTGTTTGGTTTCTCTTAATTTTTCTTTTCTTTTTTTAGGCTATATATACATATATCTTTTGCCCCAATCTGTGCTGTTTAAATCTCTGATAGTGGAAGCCATGAAATGTTAATGAGGCCACATCTTTTATGGTGGACAGAGAGATCAATAGCTTTCAGGTATTAATGAGATGTCCTCAAAATTTATGTCCATTATTAGAGAGCTGATGGCTCCCTGCTGGACTGTCAGACCTTGCTTAAATGGACAACCAAAGGCATTTTCCAGCCCTTCATAAATTTGAATCTTCAGGCTTGAATATTCAGTAAATGTAGTAAAAATCCAAGCCAGCTCAGTCATGAACTTCTCGCCCACCTTCAAACTTTCATGTCTCTAACCTCAAAGAGAATTTTTCCTCTTCCTTCCCAAGGTTAACTTCTCCAACTGTGCTTTTGATCCTAATTCCCATCACTTCCTCAGGCATTCATTCATCATTTATTTTTCTGATATTTTTAACTTCTCTTTCACAACTTCCTCTCTTCAGTTTACAAATACATTTAAGCCTCTCTCCTCCTAAAAAAAACTTTCTTACTTGACCCTACTTTTCTCTCAAGTCATTGCCCTTTATTGTTGCGTTCACACTCCCATCCCATTTTACTGTAAAACTTTTTGAAAGAGAATGCTACACTGGATGTATTTCCTCACCATTTTTCTCTCCTTATAAAAGTTTGGCTCAAGTCCCATCTTGCTGTTGCAAATATTCTGCAAGAGTCACCAATGATCTCCCACTACCAAATTCTCTGACCTCTTAGTCCTCTCTTACTTGACCTCTCAAGCCTTCTGGTCACTTTCCTGACACTCTCTTGTGACCTAGGAATCAAATGTTCTCTCGTTCTTCTTCCTCTCTGATCACTTGCTTCTGACTCATCTTTTATGGATTCCTGTTTCTCTGTTTTCCTCAAAGCTGGAGTATCTCAGATTTTTGTTCTAGGATTTTTTTGTGACAAATTATTCCTAGGACCCTTCATCCTTATTAATAAATTCACCTACCTTCCAAACACTCAGTTAACTCCCAAATCTATATCTGTAGGTTTGTCTGATTTCCTGAGCTCTAGACCAGTAGGACTTTCTGGTTCAAATAGAAATTTCTGTAATAATGGAAGGTTTTTTTTTTTTTTTGCACTGTGCAATACAGTAGCCACTAGCCACCCACAGCTACTGAGTACTTGAAATGTGGCTTGTATGTTGAACTAAATTTTTAGTTGTATTTGTTTAAATTTAAATTTAAATAGTTCTCTGTGGCTAGTGACTATTGAAGTAAACAACAAAGCCTGAGACCCTCTGATTTAAATCCCCTATTAGAGATCTCTATATTCTCATTTCATTAAATAGCATCACTATCTAAATATTTATTTTAATGACTAACCTCAGTCGTATTGGACATTTTTATTTGGTATAAATGAGTATGCTTGAAATTTGCTATTTTAATGACATGATACGCTGTATTAGTCCATTTTCACACTGCTATAAATATACTACCCGAGACTGGGTGATTTATAAAGGAAAGAGGTTTAATTGACTCACAGTTTTACATGGCTGGGGAGGCCTCAGAAAACTTTCAATCATGGCAGAAGGTGAAGGAGAAACAAGGCACATCTTACGTGGTGGCAGGAGAGAGAGAAGAGTGAAGCAAGAACTGCCAAACACTTTTAAAACCATCAGCTCTCATGAGAACTCACTCACTATCATGGGAATAGCATGGGGAAACCATCCCCATGATCCAGTCACTTCCCGCCAGGTCCCTCCCTGGACACCTGGGGATTACAATTCAAGATGGGGTTTGGGTCGAGACACAGAGCCAAACCATATCATACCCTACCTTTGTTATAAGGAATTCTCTACATCCGGGGAGATAACCTTGGTTCTGAATTTGAAAAGAATAGGATATTAAAACAAACCATTGAGAAATGTTGAGTTCCTTAGACTTTTCTGTTCTCTGGGCAAAGTCTATAATCTCAACTTTCTGCTATTTCATACACCATCAGTGACACCCACTGGTGTTGCAATGGCAGCTGCTAACCCTTCACTTCTTCTGCTCCCTGAGGACTAACAAATAGCTTATTTCTCCTCTTTCTCCAGAGATATGAGGAGAAACTATATCATATAGTTAGGCTGACTAATGAAAAGGTATCCAGAAGCTGTCTTGAGGGGCTGTCTTCCAGTTCTACAGAAACTATAAAATGACCTAAGAAAAAATCCTCTTAGAGTTGCCAGAGTCAGAGCCAAGAGCTTCTTGTGTCACTAACTAGCAGAACACTAGCCTCTGCTGTTCTTCCCAATTCTGATGTCCACTGGAGGATTCAGAATCTCCATGCAGCATAGAATGAAACAGGAGTGTTCAGAGAAACCTTGGGAATCCATTAAGCTGATGCTCGTATCTTACCTATAGCCCACATTAGTGTTTTCATGGCTTGTCCTTTGAGTTAAAAGTCATAAATATTCAGTCATTTAGTGATAGGGTTTGGGATTGTTACTTTCACTTTCAGTACACTCATGAAGAGAAAGTCAAACATCAAGATGTGGAGAAAAAAAGGCCTGTGTGTAGCTTGTTGTCATCTGTGCAGGAGGTGAAAGAAGAAGGTGTCCTCTTAAATTAATTGTCTCTCCATCGGCCACAGAATGATACTCTTCTTGCTTGCCTGAATGATTTCAATAAACTAATTAGCCTTACCTCTAGCTTTTTCTTCTACAATCCATCCACTGCCTTAGTCAATCTACAATCTTTTTTCTAGTCTTCATCTCTTAAAAGATAAAGTCCTAATGTTTCAAATAGTATGTGAGATCCTTTGTAATCTGATTCTCACCTAAATGACAGCCCTGATACATAACTTCTCTCTCACACATCCAATGCAATGAACTTTCAGACATTTGCCAAAAATCAAGGTTAACTCCTCTCTCTGAACCAGAATTAATAAGCAGTGAAGAGGTATTAGGAGGCCTGAGGCACTTAGAGATCAATCCAGATGTTTTATTCCTTTAGTTGCTTGCTGCTATCTAAAATATTTTGTAATAAATATTCAGATAAAGCCAGGTTTCAGCTCTTTGTGGTTGAGAATTATTTTTCCTTTTAATTTTTCAAATGCCTGAGCCTACTGGACCCTACCTCCACACACTAGAAGTTTTGTGCCAAACCAGATGTGTGTTTCAGCCAGGTCAAGTGTAGTGACCGTTTATTTAGCACCTCCTTGGAAATACATGATTGACTGTGATGACATCCAATCATAACTTGATTGTATTATAGGAAGTATTTTTGTGGGTAATTACCTCGACTCTATCATAGCAACAGAAAGCAATAAGCTGGGACAACCTTTGCACAGAGAGAAACTATCACAGGAAGAATGCAACATGCATCCGTTTGTTAGGGTACATATGATTTGTTTTTTTTTTTTTTTTTTGGAAATGAACATACAGATCTTGGTTAAATACACTTACTAGTAACAGGTTGCAAGTTTTATTCTTTCTACATGAGAAGAGAAAAATTATTAAAATGTGTTGAGTTTTGGGGGATCGGTCTTTTTAGGAAAATCTGACCAAAGGTCTCCTATCATGTCTGAACACATCAAATTATTCATTATCTAATAAATATGGTGCTATGTGCCTTACACTTGTTCTTCCCCTATCTTAATGGTCTCCTCTCCCCTCCCCTCTTAGCAAATACCTTCCATCATCCATGATGCTATTGACACATCTTTTCACAGATTCATTCTTCTGAATTTCCACAAATCATCATATTGGCCTCTACTAGTACATTCATTTGCTCCAGTTATGTTCTGTATTTTTGGTTCCTGTTACCTCCTAATACTGAAATCAAACAAAGACAGTTCTAAAGAGAGAGAGAGAGAAAGAAAAAGAAAATTCCAGACCAATAACCCTCATGAACACATATGTGAAAATCCTTAGCAAATATTAACAAATAGAGTTTAGCCATATAAAAAAATAATTATACAGTAACAAGTGGGATTTATTTCAGAAATTTGAGATTGGCTTAATATTTAAACAATCAGTCAACATAATCACCACATTAAGAGGCTAAAAAGAAAATTCATGTGATCTTATCCGTACAGGAAAAGTATTTGATGCAATTACACACCCATTTATGATAAATAAATGCATAGAGAGAAATTTCTTCAATTTAATAACATTTGCCAAAAGCCTGTATCTAACATTACATTTAACTGTGAAAGACTGAATCCTTCCTCCATGAGATTAGGAACAAGACAAAGATCTTCTCACCACTTTTGTTCAACATAGTACTGGAAGTTCTAGTGAGTGAAATAGGAAAGAAAAGGAAATAAAAGGCATAAAAATCAGGGGAAAAAGCTGCCCCTGTTCACAGTTTTTATTTTTTAATTTTTGTGGGTATATAGTAGGAATATATATTTATGGGGTATATGAGATATTTTGATACAGGCATATAATGCACAATAATACCATCAAAGTAATTGGAGTATTCATCACCTCCAGCGTGTATCCTTTGTGTTACAAACAATTCAATTATACTCTTTTACTTAATTTTAAATGTACAATAAATTGTTGTTGACTGTAGTCACCCTGTTATCAGATATTCATAGTAGATCTTATTCATTCTATCTAACTCTATTTTGTACCCATTAATCATCCCCTTTATCCCCAAGCCCCCCTCCCTGCCCCATTACCCTTCACAGCCTCTGGTAACCATCCTTCTACTCTCCATCTCCATGAGTTCTACTTTTTAAATTTTTAGCTCCCACAAATGAGAACATATGATATTTGCTTTTCTGTGCCTGGTTTATTTCACTCAACATAATGACTTCCAGTTCCATCTATGTCATTGCAAATGTCAGAATCTCATTCTTTTTTATGGCTGAATAGTACTCCATTGTGTCTATGTACATTTTTTTTTACATTCCTAAAAATAGTATACAAGGGTTCCCTTTTCTCCACACTCTCACCAGCATTTGTTATTACTTGTCTTTTGAATAAAAGCCAGTTTAACTGTGGTGAGATGATATCTCATTGTAGTTTTGATTTGCATTTCTCTGATGATCAACGACGTTGAGTACCTTTTCATATATATATATATATATATATATATTTTTTTTTTGCCATTTGTGTGTCTTCTTTGGAAAAATATTCAAAATCTTTTGTGCATTTTTTAAATCAAATAATTAAATTTTTTCCTATAGAGTTGTTTGAGCTCCTTATATATTCTGGTTATTAATCCCTTGCCAGAGTTGTAGTTTGCAAATATTTTCTCCCATTCTGTGAGTTATTTACTTTGTCGAGTTTTTGAAGTTTTTAAACTTGATGTGATCCTATTTGTCCATTTTTGCTTTGGTTGTTTGTACTTGTGGGGTGTTACTCAAAAAATCTTTGCCCCCTCCAGTGTCCTGGAGAGTTTCCCCAATGCTTTATTTGGTCATTTCATAGTTTGAGATCTTAGATTTCAGTCTTACATCTATTTTCATTTTATTTTTTTATATGGTAACAGATAGGAGTCTAGTTTCATTCTTCTGCATATGAATTTTCAGTTTTCCCACAACCATTTATTGAAGAGACTGTTCTTTCCTCATTGTAGGTTTTTGACACTTTTGTCAAAAATGAGTTTACTATAGGTGTATGGATTCATTTCTGGGTTATTTATTGTATTTCATTGGTCTATATGTCTGTTTTTATGCCAATGCTGTGCTGTTTTGGTTACTATAACTCTGTAGTATAGTTCAAAGTCAGGTAATTGCTTAATCTTTTTGCTCAGGATAGCTTTGGCTGTTCTGAGTTTTTTGTGATTTCATATAAATTTTAGAAATATTTTTCCTATTTCTGTGAAAAATGTCATTGGTATTTGATAGGGATTGTATTGAATCTGTAGACTGCTTTGGGTAGTATGCACACTCTAACAGTATTGATTCTTTCAGTCTACGAACATGAAATATCTTTCCCTTTTTTCTGCCCTCTTCAATTTCTTTTGTCAATGTTTCATAGTTTTCATTATATAGAGATCTCTCACTTCTATGGTTAAGTTTATTCATGGATATTTTATTTTATTTGTAGCTATTATAAATGTAATTACTTTCTTGATTTTTCAGGTTGTTCACTGTTGGCACACGGAAATGCTACAGATTTTTGTATGTTGGTTTTGTATCTTACAGTTTTACTGAATTTATTAGTTCTAATAATTTTTTGGTGGAGTCTTTAGGTTTTTCCAAATCTAAGATCATATCATCTGCAGACAAGGCTAATTTAACTTCTTCCATTCCAATTTGGATACCATTTTTTTTCTCTTGTCTGATTGCTGTAGATAGGACTTCCAGTACCATGTTGAATAATAGTGGTGAAAGTGGACATACATCCTTGTCTTGTTCCAGATCTTAGAGGAAAGGCTTTTCATTTTTCCCCATTCAATATGATACTAGCTATGTATCTGTCATATATGACTTTTGCTGTAGGGCAGGTCTGGTGTTGATGAAATCCCTCAGCTTTTGTGTTTCTGGGAAGTATTTCACCTTCATGTTTGAAGGATATTTTTGCTGGATATACTATTCCAGGGAAAAAGTGTTTTTCCTTCAGCATTTTTTGTTTTGTTTTGTTTTTTTCCAAGATGGAGTCTTGCTCTGTCGCCCAGAATGGACTGCAGTGATGTGAACTCGGCTCACTGCAACCTCCACCTGCCAGGTTCAAGCAATCCTCCTGCCTCAGCCTCCTGAGTAGCTGGAATTACAGGTGTGTACCACCATGCCCAGCTAGTTTTTGTATTTTTTGGTGGAGATGGGGTTTCACCATGTTGCCCAGGCCTGTCTCGAACTCCTGACCTCATGATCCACCTGCCACAGCCTCCCAAAGTGCTGGATTACAGACGTGAGCCACCACACCCTGCCCCTTCAGCATGTTTAATATGTAATGCTATTCTCTCCTGATCTGTAAAGGTTTCCACTGAAAAGTGTGGTGCCAGACCTATTGGAGCTCCTTTTGATGTTTTAGGATCCTTTCTTCATCCTTGACCTTTGGCAGTTTGAGTATTAAATGTCTTGAGGTAGTCTTATTTTGGTTAAATCTGCTTGGTGTTCTTTCTGTACTGATTATATCTTTCTCTAGGTTTGGGAAGTTCTGCTTTTACCCTTTTGAATAAACTTTACTACAACTTTTCTTTCTAGCTCCCTTTTAGAGCCAATAACTCTTATTATTGCCATTTTGAGGCTATTTTCTAGACCTTGTAGGCATGCCTCATTCTTCTTATTTTTTTTCTTTTGTCTCCTCTGACTGTGTATTTTCAGATACCCTATCTTCTAACTTGCTAGTTTTTTCTGATTGATCAGTTGTGCTCATGAGAGACTCTGATGCATTCTGTAATACGTCCATTGAATTTCTCAACTCTAGAATTTCTCCTTGATTCTTTTTAATTATTTTAATTTCTTTGTGAAATTTATCTGACAGAATTCTGAATTCTTCCTCTGTGTTATCTTGAATTTTTGTTGGGCTTTCTTAAAAGAACTATTTTGAATTCTCTGTCTGAAAGGTCACAAGTTTCTGTCACTCTGTCAGTCACTGGTGCCTTAGGTTGTTTGATAAGGCCATATTTTCCTGGATGTTCTTGATGCTTGTGGATGTTATTTGAGGTGTTGGCATTGAATCCTTAGGTATTTATTGTAGTTTTCACAGTCTGGGCTTGTTTGTACCCATCCTTCTTGGGAAGGATTTCCAAGTACTCAAAGGGAATTGAGTGTTGTGATTTACATCTTTGGTCACTGAAGCCATATGTGCAGTAGGCAACACCTATGCCCAGCAGCACTGTGACTCTTGAAGGCTTGCGGAGGTACCACCTTGATGATCTTGGTTGAGATCTGGGAGAATTTCCTGTATTATCCAAAAGAGTATTCTTGTTCTCCTTCCTAACTTTCTCCCAAACAAATAGAGTATCTCTGTGCTGAACTGCCTGGAACAGCAGAAGAGGTGACACAAGCACCTCTGTAGCCCCCACAACTGGGACTGTGCTCAGTCAGACCTGAAGTACATCACTGGGTTGTATCCAAGGCCTGCAGTGAGCACTGCCTGATTACCACTGATATTTACTGAAGGACCAAGGGATTTTCAGTCAGCAGGTCATGAATCTAGCCAGGCTTGTGTCCTTCCCTTCAGGGTGACAAGCTCCTCCTTGGTCCAGGGCAGGTCCAGAAATGCTGCATGGGAGCCAGGGCCTGGAGCTGGGAATCTTAGGAATCTACTTGGTGTGCTCTATTCTACTGAGACTGAGCTGGCACCCAAGCCATAAAACAAAGTCCTTTCTACTCTTCCCTCTCCTTTCCTCATACAGAAGAAGTCTCTTCCCACAGCCACCACTGCTCCAGGCCCACAGTAAGTACTACTTGGCTACTCAAGGCCCAACGGCTCTTCAGTCAGCTTGTGGTGAATGCTGCCAGGACTGTATCTCTCCCTTCATGTCAGTGGCTTCCCCTCCCGCCCAGATTGGGTCCAGAAGTGCCATCTAGAAGAAAAGGCCTAGAACTGGGGATGCCAGAGGCCCACCTGGTGCTCTAACTCACTGCGGCCGAGCTGGTGTCCACACTACAAGACAAAGTCCCCTTTTCTTTCCTCTTTTCTCCTCAAGCAGGAGTCTCTCCCCATGGCCACTAAAGCTGGGAATGTGTGGGTCACACCTGAAGCCAGCATGGCCCTGTGTCTCCCCTAAGGCCACAGTGAGTACTGCCGGGGTACTGCTGATGTTTATTCAAGGCCCAAGTACTCTTTACTCAGTAGGTGATAAATCCTGTCAGGACTGAATCCTTCCCCTCAAGTCAGTGAGTTCTCTTCTGGCCCAGGATGTGTCTAGAAACGTCATCCAGGAACTAGGCCCTGGAATCGGGGCCTCAGAACTCTTCCTGGTGCCCTGTTCTAGGAATGAGCTGGTATTCAAATTGCAAGACAAAGTTCTCTTCATTCTCCCCTCTTTTCTCCTCAAACAGAGGGAAGGAATGTCTCCCAGAGCCTCCAGCCGTGCTGCCTGGGGTTAGGGGAGGGGTGATGCAAGCACTCCCTCGGCTGCCCCAATCTGGATCTCACTTGGTCAAGTGAACCCCAAGTCCACTGATTCTGAGCCCAGTAGAGCACCAGGATTGCCCAGGAATTGCAGTTCTTGTGGCCTAGACTGGTCCCCTTTATTCTTTCCTCTCTTTTCCTCTAGCAGGAGTTTCTCCCCGTGGCCACTAAAGCTGGGAATGTGCTGGGTCACACCTGAAGCTAGCGAGGCCCTGTGTCTCCCCCAAGACCCACAGTGCGAGTACTGCCTCAGTACTGCTGATGCTCATTCAAGGCCCAAGGGCTCTTTAGTGAGTAGGTAATAGATCCTGCCAAGACTGGGTCCCTCCGTGAAGGGCACTTTATCTCATAGTGGCTGAGAACTGGGCCTAAATGCTCTAGCTAGGGCTGGCCTAAATGCGCCCACCATGTGCACCACATGAGTTCTGCCCTGCGTTTCTTTCTGCTATGACAGGGCAGCACTAACTTCCAGTGCAAGTCCCACAGTCACTGCCCTCTCCCTCCCCTAAGCACACAGATTATCCCTCCATGTCATGTGGAGGGCTTGGCGGGGCGTAGTGATGTCAGCAATTAAAGACTGTCTTTTCCACTCTCCAGTGCCTCTTTTCTTAATATGATGTTAGACCAGATAATGTGATCGCTCATCTGCTTTTTGTTTCTTATGAAGATGTTTGTGTGTGAGTGGATGGCTGTCCAATTTGGTGTTCCTGTCCAATTTGCTCCAATCACTGCAGGCTTCTATTCAGGCTTCTATTTAGCCATCTTGCTCCTTTTTTTTTTTTTTTTTTTTTCCTGGTCACAGTTGTTTTGTATTTGTCTATGTAGAAAGTCCCAAATAATCTACAAAACAATGCCTAGAACCACAAATAAATTCAGCAAGGTGAAACTATCTCTGGAAAAATTATGACAGTGAGAAAAATCTGACATAGGAAAATTATGACCATGAAAGAAATCTGACTTAACTGACTCCATCTCGCCTTTAACCTCTAAGCTTCCCTTGTTCATTCCTGGTTATAGGCTGAACTAACTTTAGGAAGAATTCAATTTATGCTTTAACTTTGAAACAAAGACAATAACAGCCACTCCACAGACAAATCCCCTCCTTCTGTAGGAACCAGACTTCCTTGGTGAAAGTAACAAAGTAGCCGTAAGATTAGAAATGATGGCTCAGGAGTCAGGCAACTAGAGGCCAAAAGATTCCTAACCTCTCTAATTGCTCCTATGAATAACATTACAATTGTAAAACCCAAGATTGGTGTTTGAGGTATCTTTCAGACCCTGCATTCTGATGGATAAGCTGGTGCCACACAGACCAGTAAACTGGCTCATCTGATCCTGTGATCCCCACCCAAGAACTGACTCTGGGCAAGAAGACAAGTTCAACTTTCTATGATTTCATCCCTGATCCAACCAATCAGCATTCCCTGGCCCCATGCCCACCAAACTATCTTTAAAAAACTCTAGCCTCTGAACTTTCAGGGAAGTTTATTTAAGTAATAATAAAACTCAGCGGAGTGCGGTGGTTCATGCCTGTAATCCCAGCACTTTGGGAAGCCAAGGTGGGCAGATCATGAAGTCAGGAGTTCAAGACCAGCCTGGTCAACGTAGTGAAACCCCATCTCTACTAAAAATACAAAAAATTAGCCAGGCATGGTGGTGAGTGCCTGTAATCCCAGCTACTCAGGAGGCTGAAGCAGGGGAATCGCTTGAACCTAGGAGTCAGAGGTTGCAGTGAGCCGAGATAGTGCCATTGTACTCCAGACTGGACAACAGTGCCAGACTCCATCTCAAAAAAAAAAAAAGAAAAACCTCCAGCCTCCCATTTAGTCAGCTCTATGTGTATCAAACCCTTTCTCTATGGAAATGTCCTTGTCTTGATAAATCGGCTCTATCTGGGTAGTGGGTAAGATGAGCCTGTTGGTCAGTTACAAAGGTCAGAAAATGCAGAGAAATACACAAAAATTAATTGCATTTTTATGTGGTAGCAATGAACACATGGACAACAAAATTAAAAATACAACCCCACTTACAATCAACAAATAGAGACATAAATAGGTATAAAACTAATACAATATGTATAGAATTTGTTTGTTGAAGAAAACAAAACACTAATGAAAGAAATTAAATAAAATCTAAGGAAATGGAAAGACATACTGTGCTCATGGATTTAAAGGCTCAGAATAGTATAAATATGTCAATTCTTCCCAAAGTGATTTATAGATTTGACAGATATCCTTCCAAAATCCCAGCAAGGAGATTTTTGTAAATATAGAAAATGTTATTTTAAAATTTACATGGAGAGGCAAAGGAAATGTAATAAAACAATTTTGAAAAAGAAGAATAAAATGGGAGGAATCACTGTATCCTATTTCAAAACTTGCTCTGCCTACATTCATCAAGACTGTGTAGTATTGGCAGAATAGACATGTGGATCAATGGAGCAGAATAACTAATCTAGAAATAGAAGAACCCAGAAGTAGACCCATGTAAGTATGCCCAGCTGATTTTTGGCAAAGGCACAATAGCACGCTAATGCAGGAAAAATAACCTTTTCAGGAAATGGTGCTGAAGCAATTGAACATCCATAGGCAAAAAGTAATAATAATAATATATAAATAAAATAAAATTGAACTAAGTCTCACATTTTACATAAAAATTTACTCTAAGTGAATCATGAACTTAAATTTAAAACATAAAACTACACAACAAAAAAAATGACTTATAGGGAAAGGAGAAGGGATCAAACAAGGGCTTTGGGATTAAGGCCTGCTCAAGTTTGGAAAAGAGTTCCTTAAAAAGTTAATCATAGAATCACCATATAGCATGGCAATTCTACTCCAAAATATCTACACAAAAGAAACAAAACATATGTTCACACAAAAACTTGTACATGAATGTTCATAACAGCATCATTCATTATCACCAAAAGGTAGACCAACAACCAAAATGTCTATTAAATGATAAATGGATAAACAAGCTGTGACATATCTGCTAAAGAGGATATTATTCAACTATATAAAGAAATAAAGTGCAGATTCATCCTACAACATGGATAAAGTTTGAAAACATTATGTTAATTAAAAAAACAGACACAAGGGTCACATATTGTATGATTACATTTACATGAAATACCCAGAATATGCAAATTCACAGAAGCAGAAAGTAGATTAGTGACTATAAGAGGGTAGGAGGAAGAAAAGATGGAGAGTGACTGCCGTCAGTTATGACATTCTTTTAGAGAAATGAAAATGTTCTAGAATTTAGTAGTAAATTCTATAGTGATGATGGCTGTAAAAAATCTTAGGAATACACTGAAAAAAACCAAACTGCACACTTTAAAGGGATAAATTTTGTGCTATGTAAATTATATCTAAATAAAAAAACCCACATATGAAACTACTATATGACCCAGAAATTACACTTATGAACATCTATTCTAGAGAAATGAAACCTGTATTCACACAAGAACCTGTATGCAAATGTTCATAACAGCTTTATTCCAATATCCCAAACTGGAAACAACTTGGTATCCTCCAATGCGTGAATGGTTAATCCACTCACTGTGGTACATCCGTACTATGGAATACTACTGGCAATAAAATAGAAGGAACTATTGATATGTGCAACCACATGGATGAAACTCCAGAGAATTTTGCCTAGTAAAGAAAGCCAATATTCAAAACTTACATACCTCATAATTCCATTTCTATAACATTAGTACAATAACAAAATTATAGAAATGGGGAATAGATTCGTGATTGGTAGAGGTTCAGAATGGGGAAGGGAGGTGTAGGACAGAAGTGGATATGACTATAAAAGAAAAACATGTAGGATTCTTGTGGTGATAGAAATATTTTCTATATTGACTGTATCAATGTCAATATCCTGATTGTAATATTATGCTATAGTTTTGCAGTATTTTACCATTTGGAGAAACTAGTTAAAGTATACATGAGATATCTCTATTAGTTTTTACAATTGCATGCAAACTTATAATTACCCCCAAATTAAAAAGTTTAATTTTAAAAAACAAAAAAGAAATCTCTGAAGTCAGTCTCTGGAGGTATTTGCCAAGTAAACTCAGCGCAAGAATGATAACATTCTAAAATGTAACCATGACCTGCTATCTCTCTCTCTCCCCCTTCCCACCTGTCTGTCTCTCTTTCCCTCGTTTTCTTTCTTGTGTTCATCATAGTTCTGCTAGAACTGGGCTAAGTGCCTGGCTAGGTCCTAGACACTAAGGTTACAAAAACAAATGAGCTGAGTCCTGTCTCCCTTAAGGACCTGCTCCTAATCTCTCTTGAAAGAAACAATTAGTTTGGGCCTGGTGGCTCATGCCTGTAATCCCACCACTTTGGGAGGCCAAGGTGGGCAGATCACTTGAGGCCAGGAGCTCAAAACCAGCCTGGCTAACATGGTGAAAAAATCCCTTCTCTACCAAAAAAAAAAAAAAAAAAAAAAAAAAAAAGGAACAATTGACAGGTCTCTAATTCCGGGGCAGGGAGGGGCATCCATGATATATTATCACTTGTTCTTGATTTTAAGGAATCTCTGAACTATTTAAACTGCATTCCCAACAGTTCATTTGATGCCAAAGAGCAAACTGTGGCAAATTCTTTTGAATGGTTAACATTCTTTACTTATGAACTCTACACTCCTTGATGACATTAGGAAATTTCTTTTACTAAAGTAACTTTCTGAAAAGATTCCCCATTAACATGTCATCTGTCATTTTTGTTTTTATCATCTGTCATTTTTTAATCCACAGGCAGAACATAAAAATCTGATTATAGTTTCTCTCATAAATTAGTGCTAAGTTCATATTTTAGATGGCAAAGTAGTGGATTTCATGACATGAAACCTCTGTTTGAGTTTTTATTTTGCCTCTATTTGAGGCTGCAAAAGCTCTATCTGTTTAATAATACTTTCGCATTTTTGTTTGTATTTTTCTTGTCTGATTTTAAACCAATCTAGAAGAGTTTTGGGTTTTGTTTTCTTTTGGTTTGGTTTGTCAGATTTACTGATTTCAAACTAAAAGCACTTTATATTTTATTAGGATTCATGACTTGATTTGTTTCAGGTCTTTTCAAAGCAGTTAACCATTGTGGATAAGTGGATAACTTTGGGAACAATATGCCAGGCTTATGTAATTTGAACCTCAGTTTTCTAATCTGTGAAAGTGGAATAATAGTAAGTCTATAAGAATTCATTTGAACTCAAAGTTGATTGAAAATTTAAATATAAGACCTCAAACTATAAAAATCTAGAAGAAAATCTAGGAAATGCCCTTCTCAACACTGGCCTTGGCAAAGACTTCATGATGAAGACTTCAAATGCAATTTCAACAAAAACAAAAATCGGCAAGTGGGACCTAATTTAACTAAAGAGCTTCTGCACAGCAAAATAAACTATCAACAGAGTAAACAGACAACCTACAGAATGGGAGAAAATATTCACAAACTATGCATCTGACAAGGTCTAATATCCAGAATCTAGAAGCAACCTAAATAAATCGATGAGCAAAAAACAAATAATCCCTTTAAAAAATGGGTAAAGGATGTAAACAGACATTTATCAAAAGAAAATCTATGACTGGCCAACAAATATTTTAAAATGCTCATAATCACCAATCAGAGAAACGCAAATCACACCAGTCAGAATGGCTATTGTTAAGACGCAGCTGGAAACCATCATTCTTAGCAAACTATCACAAGAAGAGAAAACCAAACACCGCATGTTCTCACTCATAGGTGGGAACTGAACAATGAGCTCACTTGGACTCGGGAAGGGGAACATCACACACGGGGGCCTAGCGGGGGGGGGGGGAGGGGGAAGGGATTGCCTTGGGAGTTATACCTGATATAAATGACGAAGTGATGGGTGCTGACGAGTTGATGGGTGCAGCACACCAACATGGCACAGATATACATATGTAACAAACCTGCACGTTATGCACATGTACCCTAGAACTTAAAGTATAATTTAAAAAAAAAAAAGTTAATCACTTATGTCTTCAGATGAATGCACACTTACACATGGACATGTAGCATAGAAGGTATATAAACTTTGTAACTTTGAGTTGGTCTGGCGAAAATTTCCAGGCCTTCTGCCTGTAATTGGTTACAGAAATAAAAACCTCTCTTCTTTCCCAAAAAAAAAAAAAAAAAAAAAAAAAGAGGAAAAAAACAAACCAAAAAAAAAAAAAAAAAAAAACAGATACTGTCAAGACTATGGAAAAAAGAGCTTATACACTGTTGGTGGTAATGTAAATTAGTTCAGCCGCTGTGGAAAGCAGTTTGGAAATTTCTCAAAGAACTTAAAACAGAGCTACCATTTGACCCAGTGATCCTATTACTAGGTGTATATCCACAAGAAAATAAATCTTTCTACCAAAAAGACACATGCACTTGTATATTCACTGCAGCACTACTCACAATAGAAAAGATATGGAATCAACCTTAGTGCCCATCAATGGTGGATGAGATAAGACAATGTGGCACATGTATACCATTGGAATACTACATAGCCTTAAAAAGAATAAAATCATGTCCTTTACATTAACACAGATGCAGCTGGAGGCCATAATCTTAAACTAACACGGGATCAGAAAACCAAATACCACATATTCTCACTTATAAGTGGAAGCTAAACATTGAGTACACATAGACATAAAGATGGGAATAGACACTGATGACTACTAGAGGGAAGAAAGAGGGAAGGAAGAAAAACAACCTGTTGGGTATGATACTCACTACCTGGGTGATAGAATCAATTGTACTCCAAACCTCAGGATCACGTAGTATACTCATGTAACAAACCTGCACATACACTCCCGTAACTAAAGAAAAAGTTAAAATTACTTTTAAAAATAAAAAAAGATTCATGTAAAGTGTGTAGAAATATACCTAGCATTAAACTGTACTCTGTAAATCTTAGCACTGGATATATTATCCCAGCTGCGTTGCAGACATACCCATCTGGGTTATATCATTTTAGTCATGTAACACTTAAGTAGATGTAAGGAAGGCATCTTTTTAGGAAGGAAAGCAGCTTGTCATTGCTCACAAATATCTTGACTGTGTAATTTTATCTAATCTTCAAAGAATCCTCTACAGGTAAATTGCACTTATAATTTTTAAAGCATTCACATCCACATAATCTGCTTTAGTTACACACACTTAAATGGTCTCAGAAGTCATGTCTAGTTCTCCATTTCACAGACATCAAAGCTATACTCAGAACAATGAAGAAGGCCAGGCACGGTGGCTCACGCCTGTAATCCCAGCACTCTGGGAGGCGGAGGAGGGTGGATCACGAGGTCAGGAGATCGAGACCATCCTGGGTAATACGGCGAAACCCCATCTCTACTAAATATACAAAAACTAAATTAGCCAGGCATGGTGGGGGCACCTGTAGTCCCAGCTACTCAGGAGGCTGAGGTGAGAGAATGGCATGAACCTGGGAGGGGGAGCTTGCAGTGAGCCAAGATCACACCACTGCACTCCAGCCTGGGTGACGGAGGTGGAGGTGGAGGCGGAGGCGGAGGTGGTGGTGGAGGAGGAGGAGGAGGAGGAGGGAGAAGAAGAAGGAGAAGAAGGAGAAGAAGAAGGAAGAAGAAGAAGAAATGTTGTCAAGATCAGAGCCTCAAATGTGAAAGAGCTTGAACTGGAACTCTGGCACTACACCCTTCCATTGCATCTCATTTATTTTGTCTAAATGCAGAATTCGTGTTTTGTTTTTTTCAAAAATGAGGAATCGGAGTCTAACAAAATTATCCTCCTTTTTTAGTGACTTTATTTCTCATATGCCTCATCAAAGAGTGGAAATATATAGTCTGTTTTTCAGAATTTTCTCTGGTCAAACCTGCTTGAGCTGTGCTGCCTCCTTTGTATAAGCAGCTTGGTTATTTTGTCTTTTAAGACACAACTAAATGTCTACATCTTCCATAAAGGCCTCCTTAATCATCGTAGTCTGAATTTGTACTATCCTTTTGTCTATTCAACTAGTTGGGCACTTACCCTATGCTTCTTTTTACTGGGCATTTATTCTATGCTTCCAATTATGTAGATTCTTATACATCTTTTTGTGGTCATGCCTGTCCTTTCAGTTTGACTATTAATGTCCTTATGCACAAGAATCTTTGCCTAGCATAGTACTTGGTCCAAACAGGTGCATAGTTCTTTGATGCTGATGATGACGATGATGATGATGATAGTGATAATGGTGACAATAATGGTATTATCTACCATAACCTCTCCATTGGTATTCTCACCATGGCTGTGATCCTGGAAAGCAATACTTAATCAGTTGGTCACTGATCATTCATATATTCACCTGTGTTCATTAATTTGATCAATATTTTCTGAGACTACAGTATTCGCCAGTCCCTATCTACACACCAGTGTTATGAAGGCAAAGAAACCCTAAATTCAGGGACTTACATCCTAATGGAAAAGACAGACTTGAAAAATAAGCATAATAATATATTTCAGGTGAAATATAGAAATATTATTTAGATGGCAAAAATGAGGGAAAGAGTTCTGAGTTATTTACGGAGAGAGAGGTGGGTTCAAGAAAATCTTCAGAGAGGAGGTAGAATTTGAGCCAAGTCTTTAAAGATTACTAAGTGGAACAAACTTACTAATGTCTGCTTTTCTTCTGCTGCTGGAAGCAAATATGCCCCCAAGCAAATATGCTGAAAAGACCACTCATTTAAAGTGCCTGAAGCTAAAACAGAACTGGAGATTTTTGACATTCAACTATTGGAGTAGGAGGTAATGGGATGATCTACTTTAAAGAAACAAATTATCTGTTATTTGGAGAAGTTACTGTGAAATGACTTGGAATTGTGTGGAGATCATTGTGGCCTGCTTTTTTAGAAGAGGGGTTTCATCTATGCCACTGTGTGGGATTTAAAGAACTCATAAAGAAAAATAGATTTGCTTTGCATTTGAGACTTTCAGATACATAGTGTGTAGATTTATTTCATTGTACACTAGTAAGCAAAATCTCCATATAATTAATACTCTGGCTGAGCAGAGTGGCTCATATCTATAATCCCAACACTTTTGGAGGTTGAGTAGGGAGGATCATTTGAGGCCAGGAATTCAAGACCAGCCTGGGTATCATGGTAAGACCACATCTCTAGAAAAAAATTTAAAAATTATCTAGGCTTGGTGGCTCAGACCTGTGGTCCCAGCTACTTAGGAGGCTGAGTTGGGAGGATTCCTAGAGCCCAGGAGTTTGAGGCTGCAGTGAGCTATGATTGCAGCACTGTACTGCAGCCTGGGTGACAGAGCAAGACTCTGTTAAAAAAAAAAAAAAAGATATTTTATTCAACACGTATTTGTTGAGCACCTATTCTGCGCCAGGTACTATTACAGCAGCTAACACTCTAGCAATGAACAAAACAGATAAAAATAATTGCCCTCCTAAAGTTTATGTTCCAGTAGGAATAAATTGACAGTAAGCAAATAGATAATTTATAGTACATTAGAAAGTGAAGTACTATAGAGAAAAGTAAAAAGCAGGGAAAGTAGGTAAAGAGTATCAGGTAGGAAGCATTTTGCAAGTTGCATTTTTAAATAGGTTGATTAGTAAAGGTCCCACTCAGAAGGGAGAAATCAACTCAAAATTTGAAAGGGATGAGAGTTCAAGCAATGTAAATATCTGGGAGAAGAAAACTCCAGACTGAGTAAACAGCATGTACAAATGTCTGGATGTGGGGATATGCTTGGCACAGTTCAGAAAAAAAAGGAGGCCAGTGTGGAATGTAGATGAGGGGAAAATATGAGGTTATCAAGGTAACCAGGGGACAGATTTTACGTTGTTGTAGGTATGCTGGATTTCACTCTGAGTAAGACGGGGAACTTTAAAGCATGTTCTGTCTTATGTCTCAATGTGATGACTCAGGCTGCTTTATTGAGTGATGCAGAACAAGGATAGAATCAGAGAGAACAGTTAGGAGATGTTTTTCAATAATTCAGTTGAGAAATGGTGTGGCTGGGTCCAGAACGGTAGCAATGGTAGGCAGTAATGAGAAGAGGCCAGAATATGAATATGGTTTGAAAAGAAGGTCAATAGGATTTGTTAATGGAGTAGATATATGGTAGCAGAGAAAGGAAAAAGTAAAGAATTGACTCCAAGGTTTTGACCTGATTTACTACTTGCTATTATCAAAGTGGGGAAGACTATGGAAGAAGCAACTTCTGAGATAAGAGGAGGTTTTGGACCTGTTTTATTTGTGATATATTTATCGGACATTCAAGTAGAAATGTTGAGTAGCAATTGGATTTGTGAGACTAGAAGTTAGGGGAGAAATCTAAGACATATTTCTTTTTCTTTTTAGAGACAGGATCTCTCTCTATTGTCCATGATGGAGTACAGTAGCACAATCATGGCTCACTGCAATCTCAAACTCTTGGCCTCAAGCAATACTCCCACCTCAGCCTCCTGAATAGCTGGAACCAAAGGCATGTGCTATTACACCAGACTACTTTTATTTTTAATTTTATAGAGATGGGGTTTTGCAATGCTGCCCAGGCTCAGTCATACATTTTTGAGTCATTGACATGGAGATGGTATGTAAAGTCATGAGCCTGGAAGAGATCACTGATGAAAAAGTTTAAGTAGAGAAGAGAGTCCTGGGGTGTCTCATCATTTTGAGGTTATGAATATGATAAGGAACCAGCAAGGGAGTCTGATAAAGAGTATCCATTGAGGTAGGAGGAAAAGCAGAAATGTGCGACATTCTGGAAGCCAAGCAAAAAGAAGTTACAGAGGGAGAAATCAGCTGCATGAGTTATGAATCTTTGCACTTAACAAAATGATAATCATTAGTAACCTGACAGGAAGAGTGTTCAGTATGGAGTTGTATTAGTCCCTTCTCACATTGCTATAAGAAACTACCTGAGACTGGGTCATTTATGAAGAAAAGAGGATTAATTGACTCACAGTTTCACAGGCTGTATAGGAAACATGGTTGGGAGGCTTCAGGAAACTTAATCATGGCGAAAGGGCAAAGGGGAAGCAAGCACCCTCATCACCTGGCAGCAGGAGAGAGAGGAAGTAAAGGGGAAAGCACTACACACTCTATCACAAGAACAGCAAGGGCTAAGTCTGCTCCTATGATTCAATCACCTCCCACTATGTCCCTCCTTCAAAACATGGGGATTACAATTCAACATGAGATTTGGATGGGAACACAGAGTCAAACAATTTCAGGAGTAAAGGGGAAGAAAACCTGAATAGATAGGGTTTAAGAGAGAATGAGAGCAGAGAAATTGGAGACAGTGAGTATACACAACTCTTTTAACCAGTTTTCTTTAAAGAAATCAGATAAATGGAATTAGAAAGCATAATATTGGTTGTTTCGTGTTTATTTTTAAGACAATCTTATCTTGAATATTATATTTTTATAGCATAAAAATATATCCCCAAAATCTGTAAGTTCATTTTCTTATTGAAAGAGTAATAACTATATGCAGAGTAGAGACAGATAAAAACACGGGTACCTACATATTGGGTTCATCTGTAAGAAATTTAACATTATAAGAGATTGAATTCCTTTGGAAGAATTTTGTTCTTAATTTAACCAAGGTAACAATGAGAATATCTTGGCTTGAAATTGACCAAACTGTAGCCTGCGAATTGACAATCAGAGTAGAGACTCGGCAGTGATTAGCCAGGTTGATTTTACTCTTAGCAAACACTGTCAGCTTAGGGATAATGCTGTAATAATTTGGTGGCCAAGCTATAAAATCTTGATCACTTAAGACTTCGCATTTAAGAATTATGCTTGGAAGAATCACAAAATAGAGGGCTAAAATTAACTTTAAGGAGGATTTACTTTAATGTGCACGTTTTACTAACTGGTAAGTTGAACCCTGAAAACTAAAATGACATGCCTGAAGTCACAAAGCCAGCCAAGACCAGAACTCAGACAGAACTCAGTTCTTATGATACCCCCAAAGGGCCCATTCTAATATCTCAGGGTCATTCCAATGTGGGATGATACCCTATTGATGCCTAAGAGCAGCTACACATGTATCAGTATACATGGCAATTTTTCATAAGAAATATTATATAAAAACAACTGCTGATAATTTAGCTGGTAAATACTGAAGTCATCATCATCTATTGTTTCCCCCTTCAATCTGTAGCTGAAATAAGGAATTAATGGCCAGGGGCTCTCAGTTTCATTCAGTATGTACATATAGATCATCTTCTGTGTGCCAAGAGGCATCTAAGAGGAATTTGATGAATTTTGTGCTTTCTTGGGGCTTATGTCACCTGTGGACAGGAGAAGGAAGAACGGGACTGGAAATTATGGGTCCAGATTGCACCTTCATGTGCAGAGGATTCCCTCTCTATCTTTTGGAATAGTGTCAATAGGATTGGTAGCAGTTCTTCTCTAAATGTTTGGTAGAATTCAGCTGTGAATCCATCTAATCCTGACCTCTTCTTGTTGGCAATTTTTTAAAAAATTACTGATTCAATGTCATTGCTTGTTGTTTGTCTGTTTATGATTTCTATTTGTTCCAGATTTCATCTAGGAGTGTTGTATGTTTCCAGGAATTTATCCATTTCCTCTAGATTTTCTAGTTTGTGCATATAAAGCTGTTCACAATAGCCTTGAAAAATCTTTTGTATTTCTGTGGTATCAGTTGTAATATCTCCAGTTTCATTTCTAATTGAGCTTATTTGGATATTCTCTCTTTTCTTGGTTGATCCTGCTAGTGGTCTACTAATTTTGTTTATCTTTTCAAAGAACCAACTTTTTGTTTTATTTATTTTTTGTGTTTTGTTTTTGTTTCAATTTCATTAAGTTATGCTCTGATCTTTGTTATTTTCTGCTGGCTTTGGGTTTTACTTGTTCTTGTCTCTCTAGTTCCTTGAGGTGTGACATTAGGTTGTCTATTTGTGCTCTTTCAGACTTTTTGATGTAGGCATTTAATACTGTGAACTTTATGACTCTCAGCACTGCTTTTGCTATATCCTAGGGGTTTTGAAAATTTCTGTCACTATTATCACTCATTTCAAATAATTTTTAAATTTCCCTTTTAATTTCACTGTTAACCCCAAAGTCATTCAATAGCAGATTTAATTTCCATGTATTTGTATAGTTTTGAGGGTTCCTTTAGAGTTGATTTCCAGCTTTATTCTACTGTATTCTGAGAAGATACTTGATACGATTTAAATTTTCTTAAATTTATTGGGACATGTTTTGTGGCCTATCATAAGTCTATTTTGGAGAATGTTCCATATGCTGATGAGAAGAATGTATATTGTACAGTTGTTGGGAAGCATGTTCTGTAAATATCTGTGATGTCCATTTGTTCTAGGGTACAGTTTAAGTCCGTTGTTTCTTGCTGATTTTCATTCTTGATGATCTGTCTAGTGCTGTCAGTGGAGTATTGAAGTCTACCACTATTATTGTGTTGCCGTCTATCTCAGGTCTACTAGTAATTATTATGTAAATCTGGAAACTCCAGTGTTAGGTGCATATAAATTTAGGATTGTAATATCTTCTTGTTGGATTGATTCTTTTAGCATTAAATAATGGCCTTGTCTTTTTTTACTGTTGTTGCTTCAAAGTCAGTTTTGGTTGGTATAAGAATAGCTATTCCTTCTCACTTTTGGTTTCCATTTGCATGAGATATCTTTTTCCATCCCTTTACCTTGAGTTTATATGAACCCTTATGTGTTAGGTGAGTTTCTTGAAGACAGAGGATATTTGCTTGGTGGGTTTGTAAAATCCATTCTGCCATTCTATATATTTTAAGTGGATCATTTAAGCCATTTACAGTCAATGTTAATTTTGAGATATGAGGTAGTATTCTATTGATCATATTAGTTGTTATCTACTTTATTTTTTCATTGTATTACTGTCTTACAGGCCCTGTGAATTATATGCTTTCAAGAGGTTCTATTTTGGTGAATACCAAGCTTTTGTTTCAAGATGAGATCACTTGGACACAGGAAGGAGAACATCACACACCGGGTCCTATTGTGTGTGTGTCGGGGGGAGGGATAGCATTAGGAGATATACCTAATGTAAATGACAGGTTGATGGGTGCAGCACACCAACATGGCACGTGTATACGTATGTAACAAACCTGCACGTTATACACATGTACCCTAGAACTTAAAGTATAATAATAATAATAATAATAAAAGATTTAGAACTCCTTTTAGCAATTCTCGTAGTGCTGGTTTGATAGTGGCAAATTCCCTCAGCATTTGTTTACCTGAAGAAGAATTTATCTCTCTTATTTATGAAACTTAGTTTTACTGGATACCAAATGTTTGACTGACAATTATCCTGTTTAAGGAAGCTAAAGACAGGACACCAATTCCTTTAGCTTGTAAGGTTTCTGCTGAGAGGTTTGCTGTGAGTCTGATGGGTTTTTCTTATAGGTTACCTGATGGTTTTGTCTCACAGCTCCTAGAATTCTTTCCTTCCTATTGACTTTAGATAGCCTAATGACTTTGTGCCTCGGTGATGATCTTTTCGCAAAGAATTTCCCCGGAGTTCTTCGAGCCTCTTGTATTTGGATATCTAAATCTGTAGCAAGGCCAGAGAAGTTTTCCTCAATGACAGTCTCAAATAAGTTTTAGCCTTCTCTTCTCCCTCAGGAACACCAATTATTCTTAGGTTTGGTTGTTTTACATAATCCCACATTTCCTGGAAACTTTGTTCATTTCTTTGATTCTTTTTTATCTTTGATTGTGTGAATCTGAAAGCATTTTTCAAGCTCTGAAATTATGTCTTGTACTTGTTCTAGTCTGTTGTTGAAACTCTTTTTAAATTTATTTTTATTTTTTCATAATTTTCATTACCATTATCATTTTAATAGGTTTTTGGGGGACAGGTGGTGTTTGATTACATGAATAAGATGTTTAGTGGTGATTTCTGAGATTTCAGGGCACCCATGACCTGAACAGTGTACACTGTATCCACCGTGTAGTCTTTTATCTCTTACCCCTTTCCCACCCTTCCCTCCAAGTCCCCAAAGTCCATTGTATCACTCTTATGCTTTTGCATCCTCACAGCTTAGCTCCCAGTAACAAGTGAGAATACATGATGTTTGGTTTTCCATTCCTGACTTACTTTACCTAGAATAATGGTCTCCAATTTCATCAAGGTTTTTGCCACAAATGCCATTATTTTGTTTCTTTTTATGGCTGAGTAGTACTCCATGGTGTGTGTGTGTGTGTGTGTGTACACACTATGTATATACACATATATGTACATATATATATACACACACACACACACACACATATATCACATTTTCTTTACTCACTGATTGATAGGAATTTGGGCTGGTTCCATATTTTTGCAATTGCAAATTGTGCTGCTATAAACATGCATGAGCATGTGTCTTTTTTATATAATGACTTTTTTGTCTGGGTAGATGCCCAGTAGTGGGATTGCTGGATCAAATGATAGGTCTACTTTTAGTTCTTTAAGGAATCTCCATACTGTTTTCAATAGCGTTTGTACTAATTTACATTCACACCAGCAGTGTAAAGTTGTTCCCTTTTCATAGCATCCATGCCAACATTTATTATTTTTTGATTATGGCCATTCTTGCAGGAGTAAGTTGGTATCGCATTGTAGTTTTGATTTGCATTTCCCTGATAATTAGTGATGTTGAGCATTTTTTCATATGTTTGTTGGCCATTTATGTATCTTCTATTGATAATTGTATATTCATGTCCTTAGCCCACTTTTTGATGGAATTGTTTCTTTCTTGCTGATTTGAGTTCCTTGTAGATTCTGGATATTAGTCACATATTCAGCTGTGAATCTGCCTGGTCCTGGACTTTTTTGTTGGGAATTTTTAAAATTACCATTTAACAATTACCATTTAACAATGCTTGTTATCAGTCTGTTCAGAGACTCTGTATCTTCCTGGTTTAATCTAGGGGGGTTGTCTATTTCAAGAATTTATCCATCTCCTCTAGGTTTTCTAGTTTATGTGTGTAAAGGTGTTCATAGTAGCCTTGAATACTCTTTCGTATTTCTGTGGCATTAGTTGTAATATCTCCTGTTTCATTTCTAATTGAGCTTATTTGGGTCTTTCTTCTTGGTTAATCTCACTAATTGTCTATCAATTTTATTTATCTTTTCAAAGAACCAGCTTTTTATTTCACTTATCTTTTGTGGGTTTTGTTTCAATTTCATTTAATTCTGCTCTGATCTTGGTTATTTCTTTTCTTCTGCTGGGTTTGGGTTTGGATTGTTCTTGTGTCTCCAGTTTCGTGAGGTGTGACCTTAGATTGTCTATGTTCTTTTGAACTTTTTGATGTAGGCTTTTAATGCTGGGAACTTTCCTCTTAGCACCATATTTGCTGTATCCTAGAGGTTTTGATAGGTTATGTCATTATGAATTTTTAAATTTCCATCTTGATGTCATTGTTGACCCAGCAATCATTTAGCAGCAGATTATTTCATTTCCATGTATTTGTATAGTTTTGAGGGCTTCTTTTGGAGTTGACTTCCAGTTTTATTCCACTGTGGTCTGAGAGAGTAATTGATATAATTTTAATTTTCTTAAATTTATTGAGATTTGTTTTGTGGCCTGTCGCATGGCCTGTCTTGGAGAATGTTACATGTGCTAATGAATAAAATGTATATTCTGCAGTTGTTGGGTAGAATGTTCTGTAAATATTAGTTAAGTCCACTTGCTCTAGGGTATAGTTTAAGTCTATTGTTTCTTTGTTGACTTTCTGTCTTGATGACCTGTCTAGTGCTGTCAGTGGAGTACTGATGTCCCCACTATTATTGTGTTGCCATCTGTCTCATTTCTTAGGTTTAGCAGTGATTGTTTTATAAATTTGGGAGCTTCAGTGTTAGGTGCATATATTTAGGATTGTGATATTTTCCTGTTGGACTAGACCTTTTATCGTTATACAATGTCCTTCTTTGTCTTTTTTTAACTGTTGTTGCTTTAAAGTTTGTTTTGTCTGATACAAGAATAGCTATTCTTGCTCACTTTTGGTGTCCATTTGTGTGGAATATCTTTTTCCACCATTTTACCTTAAGTTTATGTGAGTCCTTATGTGTTAGGTAAGTCTCTTGAAGACAGCAGATACTTGCTTGGTGAATTCTTATCCATTCTACCATTCTTTATCTTTAAAGTGGAGCATTCAGACCATTTACATTCAGGATTAGTACTGAGATATGAAGCACTATTCTATTCATCATGCTAGTTGCTGTCTGAATAATTTGTGCTTTTTCATTATTTTATAGGTTCTGTAAGATTTATGCTCTAAGGAGATTCTATGTTAGTGTATTTTGAGTTTTTTTTCCAAGATTTAGGACGCCTCTTAGCAGTTCTTGTAGTGCTGTCTTGGTAGTGGTGAATTCCTTTAGCATTTGTTTGTCTGGAAAAGACTATCTTTCCTTCATTTATGAAGCTTAGTTTTGTTGGATATAAAATTCTTGGCTAATAATTGTTTTGTTTAAAGATAGGACCCCAATCCCTTCTAGCTTGTAGGACTTCTGCTGAGAAGTCTACTGTTAATTTGATAGGTTTTCCTTTATAGATTACCTGATACTTTTGCCTCACAGCTCTTAAAATTCTTTCATTTCTCTTGACTTCAGATAACCTGATGACCATGTGCCTAGGTAATGATCTTTCTGTGATAAATTTCCTGTGTATTATTTTAGCTTCTTGTATTTGGATATCTATATCTCTAGCAAGACTGGGGAAGTTATCCTCAATTATTTCTTCAAATATGTTTTCCAAAATTTTAGATCTCTATTTTTCCTTTGGTACATCAATTATTCTTAGGTTTGGTTCTAACAACCCCAAACCTCTTGGAGGCTTAGTTCGTCTTTTAAAATTCTTCATTCTTTGTCAGGTTGGGTTAATCTGAAAGCCTTGTCTTTGAATTCTGAAGTTGTTTCTTCTACTTGTTCAATTCTATTGTCGAAACTTTCCAGTGTATTTTGCATTTCTCTAAGTATGTCCATCATCTCCAGAACTTGTGATTATTATTTATTTATGCTATCTATTTCTCTGGTGATTTTTCTATCCATACCCTGTAACATTTTTAAAATTTAAGTTCGTATTCACCTTTCTCTGGTGCCTCCTTGATTAGCTTAATAATTGATCTTCCTAATTGTTTTTCTTGCAATTCAGACATTTCTACTTGATTTGGATCTATTGCTGGTGAGCTAGTGTGATATTTTAGAGGCATTAAAGAACTTTGTTTTGTTGTATTATCACAATTGTTTTCCTGGTTTCTCATTAGTATAGACAATGTCAGAGAAGCTATCTGGGGCTCAAAGGCTGCTGTTAAGATTCTTTTGGCCCACAAGGTGCTCTCTTGATGTGCTCTCCCCTTTCCGCTAGACACGGGGCCTTCTGAGAACCAAACTTCAGTGACTGTTTTTTTTTTTTTTTTTTCCTGGGTCTAGCACCCCAGTGGAAGCACTGGGCTCCAGGTTGGTACCGGGGAGTGTCTGCAAAGAGTTCTGTGATGTGATCCATCTTAAGGTCTCTCAGCTGTGGATACCAGCACCTGCTCTGGTCAAGGTAACAGGGGGAGTAAAGTGGAACCTGTGAGGGTCCTTGGTTGTAGTTTTGTTTAGTGTGCTGGTTTTCTGGAATGCTGGTTGTGCTGGCAGTAAAGTTGTCATGTGGAAAGACTCAGGATCTCTAGGTAGCCAGGATGTTACAGGCAGTGGAGTTACCTGTCGTTTTCTCTTTTTGGGGGGGCAGGTTTGTTCTCTTATGAGTTGCTGTAATGGTTTGTGTTGGTTGGCCTCCAGCCAGGAGGTGGGCGTTCAAGAGCGCCTCAGCTGCAGTAGTGTATGCAGGATACAGGCTTGCCCTAGGGTCGCCTGGATAAGTATTCAGGGTTCTCAAGTGATGGGCAGGGCCATAGAGCTCCCAAGAGATTATGTCTTTTTGTTTATTTTTGAGACAGAGTCATACTCTGTTGCCTAGGCTGGAGTGCAGTGGTGCAACCTTGGCTCAAGGCAACCTCTGCCTCCCAGGTTCAAGCAGTTCTTGTGCCTCAGCCTGAGTAGATGGGATTACAGGTGTGTGCCACCACGCCTGGGTAATTTTTGTGTTTTCAGTAGAGATGGAGTTTCACCATGTTGGCCAGGCTGGTCTCCAGTTCCTGGCCTCAAGTGATCCACCTGCCTCAACCTCCCAAAGTGCTGGGATTATAAGCATGAGCCACCATGGCAGGCCTGCTACCAGGGTAAGTAGAGAAACATCATCAGGTGGAGGCAGGGTTAGGTGTGGCTGAGCTCAGACTCTCCTTGGGTGGGGCTTCCTGTGGCTGATATGGGGTATAGAAGTGTGGTTCTTAGGCTGATGGAGTTATGTTCCCCGGAAGATTATGGCTACCTCAGCTGTATCATGTAGGTTTCCAGGGACGTTTGGGGAAAAGCCGGCAGTGACAGGCATCACCCCACTCCCCCGCAGCCAGCAAGGCTAGTCCTACTCCCGCTGTGCTCTCCAACAGAACCGAGTTTATATTGAGGCAGCTGGTGAGTGGGGCTGGGAACTTGCCCCAGATTACAAGCTTCCCTGCAGAGAAAGCAAGAAAAGCAAGGGCTTTCAGGTCCTGTTCCTGCCAGCCATGGTTTCTGTGGTTCTTTGCGCCCCACCCCCGAATTCTGACCTGGAAAATTCACAGTCAGTCGAAATCACTACAAAGTTCAGCTGGAAGTTTCCTTCTCCCTGTGGTCTATTTCCAATTCAGCTGGCAGCCCACCCCAAGGACCCCTGTAAAATGAAATAAAGTCAAATGGGTTCCTTGGGCTTCCCTGGGGGCCGGGAGTGCCTTCAGGCCTCTTCAGTCTTCTTCCCCTTTTCTATTTGCTTGGCTCTCTACATTCACCTCAGCTCTAGGCAAGGTTAAAGCCTTCTCTGGTGATCTGGATTTTCAGTCTTTCTGGTGAGGATGTGTGTTTGGAGGCAGACTTTCCCTCTCACATTTTGGGTACTTGGTTTTTTGGCTGTCTCAGTTTGCAGTAGCAAGTCACTGCTTTCAAAGAATCTGTGAAGTTTTTCAGTTTTCCTGGTATGTTCCTGCAGTAATTCTTGGAACAAAAGTTCACGATGTGAGTCTTCACACACTGTTCTGTCTGTCCAAGGACTGCAAGTCAGTCCTTCCTCCCATCTACCATCTTCTTGTCGAAACTTAGTTCCTTAAGTATGTCTTTCATTTCCAGAAGTTCTGATTGGGTTTTCTTTATGATATCTCTCTAGAAAATTTTTCATTCATATCCTGAATTGTCCTTTTAATTTCTTTGTATTGGTTTTCACCTTTCTCTGGTATCTCCTTCAGTAGCTTAGTAATCAACTTTCTGAATTCTTTATCTGGTATTTCCAAGAATTCATCTTGTTTTAGAACAACTACTAGGGAGCTCATGTGATCTTTTGTGGGTGTTATAGAAACCTGTTTTGTCTTATTACCAGAATTACTTTTCTGGTTTCTTCTCATTTAGGGTCAACTATTTCTTCAGTTAATTTTGATTTGACTGTGTGTCTTTTTTAAATTTTGTTTTTTCCCTCCTAAGGATGCGACTTTAATGTTTATAGTTTATTATAACCCAATTTGATTCTTGGTGCTTTTAGAGATTAAGACTATATGAGTTCCTTTGTAATAGAGTGTCTTTGTGTGCTGGCTTTCTCAGATTCTGGTTGTAGTAGTTATACACTCAATGTGTGGGCAAGTTCACTGTCTCCTATGGGGTTGGAATGGCAAGGATCTTTTGAATCTTACTCATTCCTCCATGGTGTGCACTTTATTTAATTTTTCCCCAGTATTTAATTTACTGAGTTGATGGTTTAGGCTTCAGATAAGTAGCGGAGGTATCTCTGTGTAGCAACTGGTTGTAGCTAAAGCAGGTGGGTAAATGCAATAATACCCAATGGTGGGCAGAGGTCCCAACCCTGATGAAGGTGACTGGGGGAGCTCTCAATTAGATGCACTCAGGTTTTATCAGGGTAAAGGGTTGGGGTTACCTCAGCTGCCTTGCCAGGCCAGCAGAAAAGCTATCTACATCACAGCCTCACTCCAGTTCCAGTATCCCAGCTCTTCAGATCAGATAGGCACCTCTTTCTCTCTGTAGGAATTTTATGTTCCAAGTAGAGAGGAATTGTGAATCTGCCTCTTGTGCAAGCCTGAACTTGGGGAGTGCTCCTCCTGTGAGAATGCAATCATCCTGAATTGTTTCAGGAAGGCTGTTTATAGGTGCCTCCATGCCGAGTTCCCATGGGAGAGGCCCCAGCTGTATCTGCAGTGGTGGACAAGGGGGAAACATGGGTCTATTCTCTAGTACCTTTCATGAGCACTAAGGCTGCTTGCCTATTGGAGTAGAGGTACAGAGTTTCCCTGATGCAGCCAGCCTGCAATTGTGTCTCTGCTGTAAGAAACTTCCCACAGGCGAAGAGATCTGGGACTCAGGGTTTGCCATCCAGATTCTTTTGTCCCATGGGTTATTCTTTTGATGTGGTACTCTTCCTCTTCCCCTAGGAATAGAAGCTCCTGAGAGTCAGACTACAGTGAATACTATTGCTCTTCTAGGGTCTAGCCAACCAGTGGGGCTGCCACACTCAAACCTGTTGCTGTAGGAGTTCCTGAGAGCCAGACTAGTGATTATTACTGTTCTTCTGGGTGTAGCCAACCAGTGGGGCTGCCACACTCAAGGCTGGTTCTAGGGAATGTCTGCAAGGGATCTGGTGATGTGACTTGTCTTCAAGTCTCCCAGTAGTGGGTACCAGCCAATGTGTTTTTAATTTTCTGAATGCAAAATAAGGTAGTTTGAACATACCAGGATTATCCAGGAGTTTTTAGTTACTTGCCTTGGTTTTGAGAGTCTAGATTTGGTTTTGAGTAATCTAGAATTATAAAGTCTGTTTATAGCTTTTGTTGCTGCCACTTGAAAGAATTCCTAATTCTCAGGAGTTCTAGAACCCTTAAAGTGTGAATCATGGGGTGCTTCAGACCAAAAATGAGTTCCCAGATACTGCCTAATGCCAAACTTAACAAAGAGTATTAGACTATGTAGGCTTTTGAAAATGTGACAGTATTTTTTGAGTGTTGTGCATTGGTCGTGAAGACTGCACTGAAAATGAAGAATGTGGGCTACTCTTGAAAGCATTACCTCTGAGAACAGGAAACAAGACAAGGATGCCCACTATCACCATTCCTCTTCAGCATAGTACTGGAAGTCCTAGTCAAAGCGATCAGAAAAGAGAAGAAATAAAGAGCATCCAAATCGGTAAAAAGGAAGCCAAACTGTCCTTGTTTGCTGCTATGATCATTTACCTTGAAAACCCTAAGTATTCCTCCAGAAAGCTCCTAAAACTGATAAAAGAATTCAGCAAAGTTTCTGGATATAAGATTAATGTACACAAATCAGTAGCTCTTCTATACACCAACAGCAACCAAGCAAAGAATCAAATCAAGAACTCAACCCCTTTTACAATAGCTGCAAAAAAATTAAATAAATAAAAGTAAAATACTTAGGAATATACCTAACAAAGGAGTTGAAAGACCTCTACAAGGAAAACTACAAAACACTGCTGAAATAAATCATAGATGACACTCAAATGGAAACACAGCCCATGCTCATGGGGGGGTTGAATCAATACTGTGAAAATGACCATACTGCCAAAAGTAATCTACAAATTCAATGCAATCCCAATCAAAATACCACCATTATTCTTCACAGAGTTAGAGGAAGGGGATCATCACACACTGGGTCCTATTGTGTGTGTTTCGGGGGGAGGGATAGCATTAGGAGATATATCTAATGTAAATGATGAGTTAAAGGGTGCAGCACACCAACATGGCACATGTATACATATGTAACAAACCTGCACATTGTGCACATGTACCCTAGAACTTAAAATATAATTTAAAAAAAAGAAAAAGAAAAAACAATTCTAAAATCCATATGGAACCAAAAAAAAAAAAAAAAAAAAGAGCCTGCATAGCCAAAGCAAGACTAAGCAAAAAGAACAAATCTGGAGGCATCACACTACCCGATTTCAAACTATAAGGCCATAGTCTCCAGAACAGCATGGTACTGGCATAAAAACAGGTGCATAGACCAATGGAATAGAATAGAGAACCCAGAAATAAAACCAGATACTTATAGCCAGCTGATCTTTGACAAAGCAAACAAACAACAAAAAAAAAGTAAGGAAAGGACACCCTTTTCAACAAATGGTGCTAGGATAATTGGCTAGCTACATGTGGGAGAATGAAATTGGATCCTCATCTCTCACTTTATAGAAAAATCAGCTCAAGGTGGATTAAGGACTTAAACCTAAGACCTGAAACTATAAAAATTCTAGAAGATGACATTGGAAAAATCCTTCTAGACATTGGCTTAGGCAAGAATTTTATGACCAAAAACCCAAAAGCAAATGCAATAAAAACAAAGATAAATAGCTGGGACCTAGTTAAACTAAAGAGCTTTTGCACAGCAAAAGGGACAGTCAGCAGAGTAAACAGACAACAGAGTGGGGGAAAACCTTCACAATCTATACATCCGACAAAGGACTAATATCCAGAATCTACAACAAACTCAAACAAATCATTAAGAAAAAAAAAAAACCATTGAAAACTGGGCTAAGGACATTAATAAACAATTCTCAAAAGAAGATTTATAAATGGCCAACGAACACATAAAAAAATGGTCAACATCACTAATGATTAGGGATATGCAAATCAAAACCACAACGCGATACCACCTTATTTTTGCAAGAATGGCCAAAATCAAAAAAATCAAAAAACAGTAGGGTTGGCATGGATGCAGCAATCGGGGAACACTTCTACACTGCTGGTAGGAATGTAAACTAGTACAGCAGCTATAGAAAACCGTGTGGAGATTCCGCAAAGAACTAAAAGTAGAACTATCATGTGACCCAGCAATCCCACTACTGGGTATCTATCTATCCAGAGGAAAAGAAGTCATTATTCAAAAAAGATACTTGCACATGCATGTTTATAGCAGCACAATAGCAAAATCGTGGAACCAACACAAATGCCCATCAAGCATTGAATGCATAAAGAAACTGTAGTATATGTATACAATGGAATACTACTCAGCCATAAAAGAAATGAATTAACAGCATTTGCAATGACCTGGGTGAGACTGTAGACTATTATTTTAAGTGAAGCAACTCAGGAATGGAAAACCAAACATCGTATGTTCTCACTGATATGTGGGAGCTAAGCTATGAAGATGCAAAGGCATAAGAACGATACAGTGGACTTTGGGGACTTGGGGAGAAGGGTGGAAGGGAGGCAAGGGATAAAAGACAACATATATGGTGCAGTATATACTGCTTGGGTAATGGGTGCACCAGGATCTCACAAATCACCACTAAAGAACTTACTCATGTAACCAAATACCACCTGTACACCCAATAACTTATGGAAAAATGAAATAAAATGGAAAAAAAATATGGTCACAAAAAATGTGGGCTATTCTTTACGAAAATGTGCATATGCATACCATCAGTGTGTTGAATCTGGAACACAGGGTTGCTGTTCTTGGTTATATACTGCTGGCTCCTTAAAAAGATAAACTTCCCAATATGTCAGCTAAGCAACAGATGTTCGTTGGAACTAATATGAAGGAAGTGATCATTATAAATGTCCTTAACATACTGAGATCTTGCATGGAGTTCTAAGTCTTTGCTTTTTTTTTTTTTTTTTTTTTTTTTTTAAAGACAGAGTTTCACTCCTGTTGCCCAGGCTGGAGTGCAATGATGTGATCTTGGCTCACCGAAACCTCCACCTCCTGGATTCAAGCAATTCTCCTGCCTCAGCCTCCTCAGTAGCTGGGATTACAGGCATGTGCCACCATGCCCAGCTAATTTTGTATTTTCAGTAGACACAGGGTTTTTCCATTCTGGTCAGGCTGGTCTCGAGCTCCTGACCTCAGGTGATCTGCCAGCCTCAGCCTCCCAAAGTGCTGGAATTACAGGTGTGAGCCACCGCACCCAGCCAACATTTGCTTATTTTGCACAATAATTTTATTTAAAATGTACACTACTGAAGGTCAAAAACTATTATACTAGGGATGTGAGAAGATTTAATTAAAATTCTGGCTTTTTCTTCATTAAATTATTAGTTGCCTCTATTGTTTTCTACCTTAGTATTGCCTCCATGATTGCAACAGATAAAAGATAAATTGTTCTACTTTAATGGGTTAAAGTTACTGCAGAAGGATTTGATAGTGTTTTCCTTCGCTTTTGTAATTGAAATAGATTTGCAGTAAATATACACTGTTAACAATTTGAATAAAATGTCTTTCATTATCTGAGAGCAATTTTCATGGAAGAGTTGAGCCTGCACCTTTCTGATTTTGTGAGCAAAGTATTTGATTAAAGCTGACTAGCTTAGCCTGACTACCCTTTAGAATAATGAAATATTCTATGAAAAATCCATTTACTTAAGACTACCGGTGAGCTAATTGGAGTCTATTGTATGGTTTTTTGACTGAGGAGATGCCTGTCTGTGTGAAAAGCAAAACAGGGAAGCAAAAATAAACTTCAAGAGCTAAAATTTGGCCAGATGAGACTGAGGTCACCTTGGTCAGAAACTGGTGGTCACAAGTAAGAGAAACCACTTAACGTTACTTAAATATAAATGAGATACTAATGGCTAACAAACAAGACCCCTTTCAAAACAGGGACTATAACCATCCTCACCTGAGGCTGGAACAAGACCTGTAAAGAATATGGGAATAAAGCAGCCTATTTGCTTGTCAGCTTGTCTCCACATTGATCCTTGGATTTACATGGTCTCTTATTTTTCCTTTTCCTATATTCATTTTTCTCTCTCCAAAGGCCAGCTTACTCTGAGCCCTTCCACGTGGACCCAATACAGCCACCTGACAAGAAGTAATGGGGCCACCTCCTGGAGTCCTTTGTGCTGTGGCTACAGATTTCTAGAAATTGGAAGTCTATTTAATTCTCTTTGGACCTGATGGCATAGTTCTGGCCTTCAGGATCCCCAGAATTCTGAGTGAGTCCCAGAACTCCAGGGAGCAGAGTAGCTCTGAGGGCTGGGTCCCAAGGAATTGGCATGGTTTGGTTAGAAAAAAATCTTGGGAAAATTGGGAGGGCAGCAGGTGTTCTCAGTTTCTCCCTTTGTCTCCATTTGGAGACCATTTTCTCATTTGGGGGCATCTGCTGATTCAGGCTGCCCAGAGCTTCCTCCTCTGATCCCCACCTTCTCTCTTTGTCAGTAGTGGAACTTTCTCCAGACTTATGTCAACTATATGCATTGTTATTTGCATCTTCCTAGCCTCTTATTTATTCAGCTATGTTCTAAATGACATGATCTTGCAAACATGGAACCCTTCGCAGTCAACAAAGAGTACCTGTTTTCAAAAGTCCTTTAAATAGTGACTCAGGTAATGAGAATGCAAGACACAAGCAGGAGGCATTTGTCAAAAGGTTCTTTCTGAGATAGCCAGGTATAATATAAAGGACAAATGAGATTTGGATTTAAAGCCCAGTTCCACTACTTTTAGTTTTGAGAACTTAAAAGACCTGCTTGGCACCTCTGCTCCTGCATTTCCAATTGTATCTCAGCTCTACTTACTCCATAGAGTTGTTGTGTGGAATAAATGAGGTAAAGTAGACACATAAATATGCAAAATTGTCAAAGATGGTAGGATCTCAATAAATAATAATCCCTCAATCCACCCTCCTCCCATGCCCTGCACTCAGCTCTCTTTACAAGGACAGTCACCCACACAATGGGGACATCTTTAAAAAATACTACTGGCTGCTCTCTCCAGAGCAAATATTTCTCCTTTATGCACAGATTGGAGTATTAGAAACAGGATGTCACACTCTTCCAATAAAAGGTATAGCTGGTTAAAATTTCCTAGACAACAAATTCCAAGACAAAGAGGCACTTTGGATCTAATAGGTATCTGCTGGCATTAGAAACAAGGAAAAACTGAAGAATCATGTCCAATGGCATTATCTTTTAACCCTGGAAGACTCTTTATTCTTTCTAGCTATATTAACTTACATTAGTTATGCCCCCAAACATGACCATAAGCATAATGATAACGATCATAACAACTGCTACATTTTCAACGTTAGTTCTGTATTTACAATGTCAAGTATTTCACATGTCTCACTCAAAAACTCTTGGAATCATGATTGCATTTTACAGGTAAGGAAACTAAGACTCAGAGCTGTCCAGTAAACGCCTAGGCTACAAAATTGCATTAAAAGATTTAGAGATTTATTCTCAGCCCTTTTTCATACTGCTATAAAGAACAGCCCAAGACTGGGTCATTTATAAAGGAAAGAGGTTTAATTGACTCACATTTCAGCATGGCTGGGGAGGCCTCAGGAAACTCACAATCACGTCAGAAGGCAAAGAGGAAGCAAGGCACCTTCTTCTCAAGGCGGCAAGGAGGAGAAGCGCTAAGCAAAGTGGGAAGAGCCCTTTATAAAACGACCAGATCTCATGAGAACTCAGTCACCATCACGAGACAGGAGAAAACTGCTTCAATGATTCAATTACCTTCACCTGCTCTCTCCCTTGACCTGTGGGGATTATGGGGATTACAGGATTACAATTCAAGATGAGATTTGGGTGGGGACACAAAGCCTAAGCATATCAGATTCCAACTCCAAAAATGACGTTTTTAACCACTGGCAATATGTCATTCTATGCTATACTACTTCCTATGTTGCTTTCATTGTCCCTGTTTCCTATCAAATTCTCACATAGCTACCTGGAATGTCTATCTTCTCATAAACCCTATCCGTCAGAGGTTCTAAGCAAAATCTTCATACCCACAGATAAGATCCAAGCCTCATCCACCTCCCAGGTCTAGCACCTTGCTATTCAAAGTGTGATGCTTGAACCAGCAGCATCACCTGAGAGTTTGTTAGAAGTGCAGAATCTCACCCCAGGCCTCCTGAATAAGAACAGACATTTTAAAAAGTCTTCCAGGTGGTTTCTAAGCATATTAAAGTTTGAAAAACACTAATCTGGTATATGAACCACACTGGATACAGATTATCTTAATTGCTTGGGTATTTTTCAGTGTATTAATCTCCTTTCTGCATTAGCCATAATACTTGATTCCTGTGAGCAATCTCCACTTTGGAGCTTTTCACATTCCTTTCCTTTCCTCACTTCAGTCAGTAGCAGATGAATCTCTCAGAGAATTTGGTAGTCAGGAACTAATTAGATTTTGGGGGAGCCCCTTGCCTCACCCTAAATAGAAGTTACTGTTCAGGTCTTCACTTTAGAAGTCAGTTTCTCTGACTGGCAAAGCCCTTGTCACTCAAAGAAACATAAGGGCGGTTTTTCTTCATTTGCTGAAGACATCAGCTGCTCTGCACTTTCTCTGAAAGAAGCCCCTTGCAACTTATTGCTAAAAGTGTTTTTTAGTTTAGCTTTGTTTTTGTTTTTGTTTTTGTTTTTTAGAGCAAAGAAAGTCACAGCAGGGGAACTCATTTAAAGAAAGAAGGTAGTAACCAAGATGCACGGGGCCTTTAACTTTGGCAAAATAGGGATTTCAAGTAATTCTTTACTATGATGCTTTTAAGTTGATTAAGGTTGGTGCAAATAGAAGGTCAAGCAGTCCGTGGAGCTGGTCAATTATAATAGATTACACTTGCATCTTTAAAAAATTCTATGATTTAAAGATGTTGCCAATGTTGAGTAGAACAGGGGAGCTTCCCAGAACCCACTCCATCTCTCTTCCTTTCATCACAGCCCTGATTAGAAGGCCCCAGAAAGGATGTTGTGCTAGGATTGCTAGCCCGTGATGGCCTGGGAGAATAAAGGAGGGCTGCTGAGAATAATGCTTACTGAGAAGGCTAGAAATGTGCAGAGGGGAATTCTGCATGATCCGACTATTGCCTTTCAGTATTTCACAGGGCCCTGGACTGCTAAAATAATGGTTCTTTGGAAAGGGCTATCCTCTGGGAAAGATAAAAAATAATATAGGGTTGCAAGAGGATGTTCTCATTACATGTGGTAAGAATCTTGATTACAAAACTAATACATCCTCATTATAGAGAATTGGGAAATACAAAAAAAGGTCCATAGAGGGAAATAAAAATTACCCATAGTCCCACTAGCCAGAATAATTATTTTATATTTGATTATATTTTCCTTCAGATATACACATTTTTAAAATTCATGATAATTAGTAAATACTGTTAAAGGCAGATGTTAATGACTGCACCATATAAATGTAACGAATGTTGCTTATGTGAGATTATTAGGCTGATCATTTGGCTATTTCTAATTTCTAGCTATTAAAAGTAACTCTGTTATGAATATTCTTTAACATAAGTCTTTGACTATCTATGATTATCTCCTTAGGATAGACTCCTAGAAGTGAGATTACAGAGTGAGAGGTGTGATTACTTTTAATGTTTCTAATTTTATATATGTATATGTATATGTGTGTGTGTGTGTGTGCGCGTGTGTATGTATAGCTAATCGCTCTTTGGAAAGATTACTTCCGAATTGTGTCTCCAACAGTTGAGTTTGTTATTACCCATTGCAGCCCTATTAAAAAGTATTTTTTCAGTTATAAATAATAATAATGATGATGATGATTAAAAAAACAAACAAACAAAAACCGAGTCAACCTGCCTTAAACAGAGAGGGGGCTTACTGGTTCATGTAACTGGAGGGTTACAGCTTCACTGGTATCCTCCTTAGATTAGTTTCATCCTCAGTCTCATTTCTCTGTGGTTATCAGATGGCTGCTAGTGGTGAACTTATTTTATATCTAGAAGAGAAAAGATTCATTCCAAAAGCACTGATAAAAAGTATTCAAATTGGCCAGGTTAAGTTAGGATAGAACATTGGGATTAAGAAGATCCTGTTACCTTGATGGGAATTAGCACTCAGGGAGCGTTCTAGGGGCAGAGTGAGGGCCAAACCTACCCTTGCCATACTGTTACTCACAACAGCAAAGGTATATGATTGAAGTTCACAAGACAACCACTATGTCCTTTACATCCTATTAAATATTGTTAGCTTTAAAACTTTACCAACATAATAGGCAGAAATGCTATTCTACTGTGGTTTCATTTTTTATTTCATTGGTTACTATTGAGGTTTAATATCTTTTTAAAATATGTATTGGTCATTTGCATATAGTCCTCAGCAAACTGATTCTTCAGGCCCTTTCCCCAATGAAATTCATTCTCTTGCAGGTTGTAAGTTATATTTAGGAGCTGAAACATGTAGAAAAGAGATTCTCAGCCAGGATGAACATTAAACCAATTTAGGGAGTTTCGAAAACATGATATCATGGCCTCACCTCCAAAGATTTTCATTTAATGCATCCAGAGTATGTTTCAAAATCTCCCTGGAGATTTGAGGAATGTTAGCTTTTTGAAACACACTTCCTCAAACTTACTTATATCTCTTTCACATTGCACCTAAACTTTGCTTCTTTTACAAATCACTCTGGAATCCTACAAGGTATCATAAATAGCTCTAGTAAATGAGGCACTTATTCAAATCTTAGATAAAACAGAATGAGATGAATATTCATGACCATTTAGTATGAACTAAGTCAAGCAATCAGCAGCTTCTCTGGCAGGGTCAATGTGGCAGGGCTTAAATTCACCAGAATTGTCATTGGCCCCTTCCTTTCTGATTAAAGGGAAAAGGTGAAGATGTCCCTAGGAAACCCAATCCAGGGAAAGTATATTTGTAAACAGAGAGCTTAACAGGAACATGTTCTTGTTGAGAAACAGAAAAATATTTACTTCTACTTTGGTTGTTTATGGCATTGTAACTGTGCTACAGAAACAAATGGTGTTATGCTTGGTTTATTCCCACTCCTAAAGAGCCCAAGGAAATGTAAGCAGACATTTCTTTTAACAAATGACAGTGCTTCTATTAAGCAGCTATTCTGCATGCATCTGCCTTCTCCATGTTTGGGGACTAACAGTGTACTTGTTATTCCCAGGATGTGTGAAGTCAATGAAATCAAATAAGAAACTTCGTTCCTTCCAACATTGCACTGACAAATTGGTTGGATTTTTCTTTTTAAATCAGAAACACCTCACTGCTTTGAATCATCAATCAGGAGAAATTGCTTCATAAATGCTTATTTCCTTGGCCATAACTAAGATGTGCTTCCTCTTTTAGTGTTCAGTAGGGCTACTGAGGGCTTCCTTTGATGAATAAGAGGAAAGGTAGCATTCCAACTCAGCAGTTTCTGCCATCACCTCTAAGTGTTTTATTTGATAACTTATCATGTATACTTGGAATCTTACTTTATACATATATCATTAATTGATCATCTTTGATTATATCCCTCAGTCTTCTTGTTGATAAGTGCATAACCTGTTTGATAATATTTATTTATCAAATAATTAAAATATTTAGCATTTTAAACAAACACATAAGCACCATCTGGCAAAACAATTGCAACTATTACCAGACAGAACCAGCACCAAGGGATGGTTTGGTACCTTCAGGAAAAGTGATAAGGCAAGCATATTTTAGATCCAGACGAGATAAGTACAGGGCATTAGGAAAGCTCTCCCCTAAAAGACAGAACCTTGTGCTTTAAATATTTTAACTTATACTTTTATTCTTCCTTGTCCAAAAGGTGTAATGGAAATATCTAGAGGACTTCATTATTCTAGAAGCCTAATTTGACCTACCAAGTCTATAGAAAATGGAATCAGTTAGAGAAAGGAAATATTTTTTTTTTGTCTCTTTGAGAGTTAATAATACAAAAATGCAGATTTTTAAAAAATATAATCAGTCCCCAAGGAGATTGAGCCTATCTTCACAATTTGGAAATCCAGCATAGTGCAGCAAACTGTGCAGTTTAGCGATGAAGGAACAATCCCAACCCTCAAAGAGGCAGCGTAGTTTATTACTGTCTGAAAATTTAAATGTCAAACCACTGAGAAAGATGTGGTTGAGATTTTTCTTCTCTGGCAGACAAGAAGAAAAAGTAGGCAGTAGCTCTAGTGATAGTCAACACAGTTTTTTTTCTTCTTGAAGTAGGAGGCAAAAAATAAACAACTTTGTAGAGCAGGCTACTACAACTATGACCCAAAAGACAAAAGGTGGCCCCTCAAGCTATTAATGGAGTCCCTTCTGGTTCCTGCCATGTCTTCCTAGGAAGATGCCTCCCCCTTTGCCTGTATGCTCCATCCTCTTTTAGGTAGAGGAATACCACTAAAAGAGCAAGGCCTCATGAACCAAAGAAAGCTTTATACAAATCTCCATCACATGTATAAAATGAGGATCATAGCTAATAGCATTGTATGGTATTTGAGAAATACAATACAAGAAAACTCTTGCCAAAAAAATGGTAGGGGGTAACTATGTGAGATGATAAATATGTTAATTTGCTTGACCATAGTAACCATTTCACCATATATATATTTTAAAACATTATGTTGCATACCTTATATATAATAAAACTCCATCACAAACATACTATATGAACTTGAGCTAGTTATCGATATTTTAAAACTTGATTTTCTCAGTAGCAAAATGGGCATAAATAAACGTAGGGGTTCAAAGAATATAAAAAGAAGAAAAGAGGAAAGTGAAGCAGAGAGAGAAAGAGTGAGGGGCAAGGAGAGAGGAGAAAGAGAGAATAGGGTAGGGAGAAAGGAAAACAGGGAGGGAGGATGGGCAGAAGGGAGGCAGATGGATGTTATCTTTAGGATCAAATGAAATCGTTTCTAAACCAACCTTAGTTCCCCATCTGTTCCCTTTTCCTTTGCTTCTCCCAGCCCCTCTTCCTGTATCCTCTCCTCAGGGAATTGACAACACCCAGTCATAGCGCTCCACACAGGAAGGCCCTGCCAGCTCCAGGGCTGCTGATGGGTGGGGCCAACGAGCCCATTCAAAGCACAGCATGAAGATGGCAAATGGCACTGGGCTGCTTGAATCAGGTTAACTTTGCCTGGACTGTCTTCATTGTAAGGAAGATAGAACATCGTAACATTGTTGGGGGAGCCTGAAAGTAATTAATTTATCTGCTATTAGACTTTTATTTAGTCACTCTCTCTCAACTATTTGTTTTGTTTTGTTTCTTCTGGAAAGGAGGGGTGGCAGGGAAAATGAGAAAAAAAAGGTAGTAATGTGTAGCACTTATTGAGCACTTACTTCAGTTAAGTGATGTATATACTTTATTTCACTTTGTCCTCATGACTTTATAAGGTTGGTATGATTATAGATCATCTTTGTATAGAGACAATGCTGACCCAGAGATTTAAAAATGTCCCCAATTAGACCTTAGCTAGAAAAGTGGAGCTGGAATTGAAACCCAGACACTCTGATTCTAGAATTCTTGAACTTAATCTTTATGCTGAGAGTGGGCATAGGCTTAAGAGTTGGACAAATCTGGGTTCAAGCATTAGCCCTGCCAACTAAGGGCTGAGTAACCTTGCGAATGCTACTTCAACTTTGTGAGTATTCATTTCTTCATGTATGAAATGAGATAATGTATGTAAAAACCTTTAGCATGGGCTTGGCTTAGAGTAACATTTCAAAAAATGTTAGCTAAGAATAGTTTCATTTTACAATGGAACTTTCAGAAATGGCAACATTACTTTGCTTTAATTTGCTAATTGCTGATTTTTGTACCTTCATCACAACACAGGCACGGTGGCCACCGGAGCAACTGTTTATATTTATTTTGAAGCATTCTTCCTTTGGAAAAAAAAGTAAATTATATTCTGAAAACTTCACGCATTTGGATGAAATGGTTTCTGCTGTCATGATAAACTCCTGAATAGGATTGAAAAATCATCCTGGAAAGAAGTAGACTGTGTACAATAATAAATTGCTACCCTATTATTCTGCCTTCTTAATACTATCTTATCCTTGTTGTTTTGTCTAGATCATTAAGAAATTGTATTTGAAGGGCTCAAAGGAAAGCAATATTGTGGAAGAAATTAGAGTTCAAAACTCAGATGCTAAAATTCTTTTTGCTCACAGACTTGAGGCACATAAATGCTTTGGTTTTTGTGTTGAATATACCTGACTATATACAGGCAACCTTTGAATTTTCTTTGAAAAGGGATATGTTACAAAATAATAGCTCCATGAGGAAGCAACCTTAGACTGGTATGAACCCTACCAAATTTAGTTTCTTAAGTGTATACCGTTTATTGGCTTTGAGCTAGTAGGTTGAGTAAAATGAGGGAAACTATTTAAGTACTTTTTCTTCCTATTAACATGTTGAAAAGCAGTCCCAATTTTCCTAAGTACCCACTGTTATTATGCCTGAATAGTATTGCAACTCTGCAATTTAAACTATTTCCTAAGATGTTTTTTGATCAATGTATATTGTCTTTATACAAACTAATTCTAAAGAACATTAGTAATTTTCATCTTTTTCAAAAAACTCTGTAGGTGGGAATAACTGGACTTCCAGCAGTGAAGTACAGGTAAAGAGAGCAGAGCAGTGAAAAGGGAACAGAAAGCCAGGCTGAGAGGCTTTGGAAACAGAGGCTCGGGAAGGGGATCTGGAGGAAGAACAACAGGGTGGCTTCTCTAATTGTTAGCTCCATCTCAGCCTTTTTAAAAGACCCATGACCCCAAGGAAGAAAGCAAATGGCCTCTTTTCTCCCAAACCATGTGGAAACTAAAGAGATTCTCTTTCTTTGAAACGATTACCATGGTTTTGAGCATGCTCTGTTTCATTTTATAGTATTTAAAAACAAAAAAAGAAGAAGAGAGGGGAGGAGGACAAGTGAGAGAGGGAGAGAAAGGGTAGGCACAGAGAAAAGGAGATGGGGAGGAGAAGGGATGGGATTGGGAGGGAGGGGAAGTGAAGGGGATGGGGAGGTACAGATGCTGCAGGATCTCTTTCCCATTTGCTGACAAAGTAAACACTTCCTAACTTATTGTTGGTACTCATCAAAAATAGAAGGCAGTGATAGAAGTGGGTGAGAGTGCAAATGAGAAAAAGAGGGTGAGGGTAAAGGAGAGAGGAGGCGGCAGGGGAAATACAAGAGTGGCAGAGATATGGAGAGACAGAAAGGAAGAGACAGGCCAACAGGACAATCACCACTGAAATCCCTTTCTATCTTGCCTGTTGAATGTTTTTAGTGGCCGTCTTATCCCACACATTGTAATAAGCCTCCAAAGGCTACTCCATGGTGGCAGCAGTCAAGATACCATTCTGAGCCAGTCCAGGAACTAGCCCCATGCCTTTAGTGCATTACCTAAAAATCAGACACACAAATGACACACTCCATGTGTGTCATTTCTGGACTAGAAACATATTTTTAAGAGCTAATTTAAGAGCCAACAATCATTTTCTACTTGCAGACCAGGCGTATGGCTTATACACGTCTTCAGAAGCAGAATTGGTGGCACAGATAGGAAAGTCGTTTCTTGTATTTATCAGAGCACATTGCTGACAGCCAGACACAGTCATGGGCAAAGACATTTGGATCCTGAGGTGAAATGGAGAGAGAGAAACAGACTGAGAATAGATGACTATTCACTGGCTCTTCCATCATCACCCCAGAATGATGCAAATCACTCCTGTTCAAATTTTATTAGCCAGAAAGATTTACATAACTATACCTAACCTAAGGGGGCAAGGAAACACAACCCTACTGGGCCTTGATGGAGAAAGGGTCAGAACATTGATAAATAACCCTGGTAGCTGCTAAGAGGGAAATGGCCTTGAGAGAAGTGGTCTAGGGAAGAGATTAGCATGTGCAAAGTCCCAGAGACAAGAGAAGGCAAAGAGTGTTCTAGGCTCTACTAGAAGTCCAGAATATCCAAAGTATGGGTTTCAAAGGAAGAACTTGTGAACCATAAAGCTTGAGTTAAGCCATGAGAAGATCACTTAGAGTCTTGTAAGCTGTATTAAATAACTTGGATTTTCTTTTTGTCTTAAAACAACAAAGGTTTATTCTCCTGCTTCTTATGCACTAAGAGTTTTTGGAGGGCTCTGATCTCACAAAATCCTTAGACAGGAACCCAGAATGACAGAATGTCCAGAATCTGGATTTTTTTGCCATGTTTATGGCATTTTTTTAAAAAATGTTTTTACTTTTTACAAAACATTTATTTCTTAAAAAAACAAACAAACTAGGATACTTGTGCAGAACGTGCAGGCTTATTACATAGGTATACTTGTGCCATGGTGGTTTGCTGCACCTATTGACCTGTCCTCTAAGTTCCCTCCCTTCATCCTCTCACCCCTCAACAGGCCCTGGTGTGTGTTGTTCCCCTCTCTGTGTCCATGTATTCTCAATGTTCAACTCCCACTTATGAGTGAGAACATGCAGTAATAACTTGGAATTTTACCCTAGACGCAATGGGAAACCTTTGAAAGATTTAAAGGTTTGTAGCAATGCAATTAGACCAGTATTTGAGAAGATACTTCCTTGGTGAATAGCCTGGAAGGAAACAAGAATAAATTCATTCATTCATTTATCAAATACAGTAGTGTATATCAGGAATCAGATCCCCAACTTAGGTGCTTGAAATACAGTGGATTCAGGGAAAGTGGTGAGGAAGCTGTTAATGGCTCATATCCAGGCAAGCAATGTGAGTGCTCTGGACTAAGATATTAAGCTACTGGAGATAGGGATAGAGATAAGTGGGCATATTGGAGAAAAACTTATTGGGTGTGGATGGTGAAGAAGGGGGAGAATTCCATAAAAATATTCTTCTTGTGATTTGGTCTGCAGGGTGAATGGTGATGTCATTTGCTGAGATGGGGAGCACTGTTAATGAATAGGTGTGGGCAGGCAGGAAGTTGGATGAGTTCCATTTTGGTGCAGTATTTGAGCTTGTAACAGTTCTTGTTTTCTTTTTTTTTTTTTTTTTTTTTTTTTGTCAGTTGGATTTGATAGTGATTTTATTTAGTTATTTGAAACATTACTTTTTGGCTAACCTCTTGGATTTGGTGACAGGGCATTTAAAATTTTCTCTGGGTTGGACCCAGGGACTCTTCAGACTCAGTCTTTGGAGCCCCATCCTCCCCTCCTCTTCTCAGCTCCTGACTCTCAAGGGGAAAGATGGAGAAATTTGTAAGGCACTGGTCTCACCGCACTCAGGGGTGGGAAGAAGCTCATTCAGATAACTTCATCTAGTGTTCATTTAGTTCAAAGGCCTTTATACCATCTCTATTCTTCACAGGTATTTATATTCAATTGCATAGTATTAAAAAGCAAAAACCACATTGAAATTTTAATGGCTGTGAACATCCAAGTAATGAGGAGGATATGGAGCAAACTTTTCTTCAGTGCTCTCAGGAGTTTAAATCACATACAGACCCTTCGATGTGGTTAATCCAATGCTTGGTATGTACCCTAGAGAAACTCATGCACATGTGTCCCAGGACCCATGAGCAGGAGTACATATTGAAGAACTGTCATATCTAAAATTGAACAAATACCTAGATAACCAGAAAAAATAGACTGTATAACTGTTGTCTATTCATAAAACAGTATATCTACAGTAACGATCATGACCAAATCACAGCCATGATTAACATTGTAGATGATTCTCACATGTAATGATGTTATGATGAATGAAATAAGGTTCAAAATAAGCAAAGCTGCCACATTATTTAGGAATGTATATGTGGGTAACAAACCACATAGAAAATTAAAATATGATTATCAAAAAATTCAGGGTAGTCATTACCTCTGGAAGAAAGATTTGAATTGGGACAAGGGAGAGGCACCCCAGGACTTGGAGCTCTTGGGGAGCTATCAGTGCTCTGTTTCTTATGAATGGAATTGACTGTTATACTTTCCGGGCAAAGAATTAACCTAAATTTTGTTTTTGAACATTGATTCTAAACTCAAAGCTTAAATATTGCTTTAATGTGTGTCCTCAATACTAATTTTAAAAAAAGAGGTTTGTAGTGATAGGTTTAGATGTAGAAAGGGGGACAAAGAAACAGGCTGGTGTTGGATCGCAGCAATTGGTGAGAAGACATTAACGCAAGAGAACTCTTTGACTAGCCTTATTCTGGGGACTGACACCTCCTGCTCCTGAATCTGAGGGTTACATCCTTTTTTCGCATTCTGCCTAGATGGGGCAGCCTATTATTTCATTCTTTTAACTTGGTTCTCAGTCACAGTCGCTTTTGGGGGGTTCTTCCTTTCATCAGGGAGTGGAACATGCCTCAGAGTCACCTTCTGCACTATATTTATGTAGAGGGATGGCCTCCTAAAGGTCTTTGTGTGGATTATGATGGCATACATTTCTTCTTTGTAAGTTTTTATTACATTTTTGTTTTCTGATGAATGTAATACATGAAATTTACATGCATTAACTTACAAAGGCCATAAAGACATCACATTGAGTGCAATAAAAGCAAGTTGTAGATATGTACAAAATATCGTTTATTTTTTGGCGATGTATTTTTATGTGAGTGTATGTGCGTGCCAAAGCAAACAGTCCTGGGAAGTTAGACACCAGGGGTTTTCAACTGGTGGTGATTTTGCCCCCCACAGGACATTTAGCAATGTCTGGGGACATTTTTAGTTGTCACAACTAACAGATGGGTGCTACTGGCATCTAGTGGATAGAGACCAGTGATAAAACATCCTACAGTGTACAGAATAGCAATCCCCATCCGCTCCCCCACAAAAAGCGTTATCCTGCCCAACATATTTATGGAGCCACTGTTGAGAAACCCAGCTACCCACCAAGTTAGTAACCATGTTAGTCTCGGTGGAGGGGACTGAAATTATAAGATATTTAGGAAGTATTTCAGCCATATCTGTAGTATTTGAGTTTCAAATATGACAATTTTCTTATAATCTACAAAATATTAATAAACATAATAAAGTATTAAAAACAATCTGTATCTATTACAAAACAATGGTCAATACAGAAAAAAATGAAAATTAATTCTAAAATCCACTATCCAGAGATATCTGGTAATTTAAAAATTATTTTTTCCTATATGTATATCTGTGCACATGTAGAATTATATTTCTAAAATGGTGTTAACACTCTGCATTAACATTTTTTCACTCATATTATATTATGACCATTTCCCCATGTCCCATGTTTATTTATATCAAGAAATATTTCTCAAATACAGAATTTTGAGTGACTGTGACGCATTCAGTCTAAATGGATGTATCAGAGCTATGTTTCTAAAATAAATTCAGAAATATTTCTAGTAAGGCAATGTCTATATGTTTAGAATATATTCAAGTGAAGACAAATTTCTGTAGCAAAGAGGTTTATGAGTAGAATAAGGCATATCCCAAAATACCAGCTTCAGATTTTAGTCCTATAATGACCTCTTTCCATTTGCAATACTGAACAAAATTAACAGAAATTAATGAATAGCATACACGTTTGAAAATAGAAATTTGAGAGCTGACTGCCAACTTTGAAAAGATATTACTTAATAGTGCTGCTACAGCAAGAAGCCTCCTAAAATACAAGTAATTGCCACTTGTGGTTTAATTATTCCATTTTCTCAAGAACATAGTTTGGAGCTCAAGTATGCATATTGGGTAGTGATTAACCTTCAGTAGTAACATAGAGGACATCGAATAGCTTGTTTAAGCATCTCTCTTCTTGAAATGCCACTAAAATGAATTAAATTCCAATTTCTATTCACGGATTAGAGCAAATTGCTCATTATGGTCAGGCAAATGGAGACCTTTTGACAAGTGGGAGGACGTGGAGTCAGAAATGACTGCCAGTAAGAAGGTTTGTGACAGTGAAAAGACAGGAAGGTGAAAGAGCAAAAGTCCTTAGCAAGTGTGAGCTCCCCGCCTTCCCAGAGCTCAGCTTTCCTACACTTTGGCCACTGGCTCATTTAGCTCTGGGTGGTTTGAAAATACTTCGAGGTCACCACCAGATTATCTTCCGCTCCATGCACTTGACTTTACATGTCTTCAGAATAATGAGAGGATTTAGTGGAACAGTTAGAATTTGTTTTCTAAAGTGCCGTTTATTCAGAAAACAAAGTGATGAGATTCTGTTGAGGTAAGGTAAAATTCTGGACAGCTAAGTTCCTCTGTGGTTAAAGGTGGGGACTCTGGAATCCCAATCTCCTCAGACTAGCTGGGTAACTTCAAAAAAGTCACCTAACCTCTCTGTACCTCAGATTCCTCTATCTGCCCAATGGTAATAGTGCTAATTTCCATGTCTTGTGATTGCTTGAGGATGAACGAGGCTGTCTTAGTCTGTGTTTCTATAACAGAATATCACAAACCGGGTAATTTATAAAGAACATAATTTTATTTCCTCTCATTTCTGGACACTGGGAAGTCCAAGATTAAGACACTGTAGGTTCAGGTGTCTGGTGAGAACCTGGTCTCTGCTTCCAAGATGGCACTTTGAAAGCTGCATCCTCCAGAGGTGAGGAACCACTGTGTCCTCATATGACAGAAGGCAGAAGGGCAAGAAAGGGCAAACTCTCTCCCTCAAACCTGTCTGAAATGGCATGAATCCATTCAGGAGCAGGGATACTTCATAGCCTAATCCCTCTTAAAGGCCTGCCTCTTAATACTATAACACTGGCAACACCTGAATTTTGGAGAGGTGCAAACTGTAGCAGAGGAATATACAGAAAGCAGTGCCTTGGCCATAGGGCATGCTCAGCCTTACAAGGTGTTACAGTTTTCTGTCTTTACTCCCCTTCTCCAACAGTCTGAAACATCTAATTCTGCAAATGAGAAAGGGCTGTAATAAGCTCAGAAGAGTGTTCTGGGATCATGTAAAGAGAAGATCAAGGGCATTTGGGAAGGTTTCATGGAGAACACTCTTCTACCATGGCCTGTTAGCATCTCTCTGCTCTGACCCATGTGTCTCTTGGTGGACTTGTTTTCAAGTGGCTTTTGCTCTCAGAATGGGTGAGATAAATAAATCTAGGCCAGCTTGTCCCTTCCTTCTGATTTAGAAAGGGGACAAACAGGTTTCTAACTTAGTGCTTTTAGGGAAATTGCCATTTACACACTGATTCATTTATTTAATTGTTTAATAGAAAGCATGTCTGCTCTCTGTGGCAAACACAGTATCAGTAGGTGAGTAAAACAAGACTCTATTCTGGGAAAGCTGGTAGTTTGTGGAAAGAGGGAGATATTTCAACAGATCTCAGTAGAACAATGAAGACTATTAACAAGCAAAACAACAATAAAAACAAAATCACTGACCCCTTTCTCTATATTGCCTTTCCCTGCTTCCCTTAAAGAAAAAAACAAAAACAAAAACTGCCTCTTCTCATAGCTGCCGGTAAAGAAACAGAACAACATTTCATATTTAAAAAGTTGTGGCTTACATTCACATTGTGGAACATCTAGGAGAAAGTCTTTTTGGAATGTTTAATCAAGTAACTACTGCCCCAGTCTCTTAGAATGCAACTAGTATTCACTACTGTTGAGTCCTCTTCCCCTTTTTCGTGTTGAAAAAAAATTATGTCAACATTAAGGAAAAAATTGAGCAGTTTGACTTCGATACAATCCCAGGACTTAAATCCAATGCTAGAAAGTATTGATTTCTGGATAAAATTCTCTATAAGTTTTTCATGTTTTCTAATTCTATTAGAGTTTTGACTATCTTTTTGGTTGTCTGACCTATTTTGACTTAAGGCTGAGAGCTTTTCTAGTTGGTCTATTTGGGTTAAAATGATTCTCTTCTGGCTTATTCTGGGAGTTCTGTCATGGAGACTGTGACTTGAAGTCTCGCCAGAAATGATAGACTCTGGAATGGTACCTGGTCAAGTATTGTGAACAAGCTCTACTCTGCTAAGATTCTCAGGCCATGGAGTGCCTCTCCTAACAGTGTGAGACTCAGACTGAACCAGTTATGGAAAATACCTTAAAGAATGTTATTTATTAGGCAAGAGCACCAATATATGAGCTTAAGGACAAAAGTCCTTTCCAAATAACTTTGTCCTAGGGTAAGTAATCTTCTGAGGGAACAATAAATACATACACACTTCAGACTTGGGAATCTGTTCCTGACTTGCCTCCCCAGCTTCCATGTATATTTCTCACGTGAATGATCCACGCACATTAACCTCTAGATGCAGGCTAGTCAGATCCGTTTGTCCTTCTTAATAACTGAATTGTCTGAGAGGGGTAATGACTTCTGTAGTCCTTGTCCTCAAATCTCTCAAATTACTATTAAGTGGAGCCCTTTAGCATCCATCTGTGGGTCCAGCTTTGCTGTAGGCTCTAAAAGTATTTTTTCCTGAATTTTGGGGGAATCCAAGGATTCCCAGGTTCTATATCATCTACTTTGCTCTGGCACCACTCTAATCTTGTGCTACAGGTAGAATGGCTGGGTTCTCATCTTGTTCTTGATTCCAAGACACTTGCAATACACATAGTTTCAGAAATTGGTTTGATTAGTATTTTGATCCAAACAGGTTTTTAGAGACCAGACTTCTCCCTTGCATTGCACAATCTTCCCAATGACAAGAATCTCTTTTTTCTTCCTTTGGAGACAGTCTCGCTTTGTCACCCAGGGTGTAGTGCAATGGCATGATCTCAGCTCACTGCAACTTCCACTTCCTGTGTTTAAGCAATTCTCATGCCTCAGCCTCCTGAGTAGCTGGGTTTATAGGTACCCGCTGCCATGCCTGGCTAATTAAAAAAATATATATATCAGTAGAGATGGGGTTTCTCCATGTTGCTGAGGGTGGTCTCAAACTCCTGAGCTCAGAAAATCCACCCACCTCGGCCCTCCAAAGTGCTAGGATTATAGGTGTGAGCCCCCACAAGCCCGGCCAAGAATCTGATTTCTGAATGCTAATCCCATACTAGGTAGTTGATATCCAAAATCAATTCCTGACTTCATGCTTCATTTATCTGAGGGCCACCTACCGGTGGCCCATAGCTGTCCCTACTAGTGTATCCACCTAATATATACTACCTATTGGACCAGACCGCTCTACCCAGTCTTCTTTCACATTCTACCTGTCCATTTTTTTTTCTAATTCCTTGATATTGGTATCACCTCACATAATCCGAAGTTTATTCATTCCAAAGTATTCACGTGAGTACCTGTGGTAAGAACTTTCAGCACAAAGCTGTACAAGACAGAGGATAATATGTTCACAGGGCTTATCATCTAGTAGAGGATACAGACAATGAAATGAGCAATTATAGCAATGAGGAAATTAGCCAGGGGGAAGTTGTTGGGTGCCATGGAAGCATTCGTGGGAAAACTAACATGTCCTTTGAGTATCAGATGAGACATCCTGAAGGAAGTGGTATTTAAACTGACACCCCAAGGTTAAACCAGACAATGGGAAAGAAGTGTGAGAAATGGTAAGGAGAGATTACTTCGGGCAGGAAATCTAGCACAGTTGAATATCAGGGGGTGAGAAAGAGAGTGCATGGCATATTGAGACATTGAAGAAATGCTTGAGAAGCTGAGTGCTGATAGAAGCAGCAGCTTGGGGCCCAGGTCATACAGGTAAGAAGTTTGGTCTCTATACTAACAGCACTGGGAAAGCTTTGAAGAATTTTTAGATAGGAAAATGGCATGCCTTATGGCTGTGTAGCATCCTAGTCCTGGCCCGCTGATCTAATAGGTACATCTTACTCGCAATCGAAATCAGGATTCCAATGGCTAGTTATACCAATTTACCATTAGAGGTTTTGTCAAGATGGACCAGAAAAGCTTTAGTCATGCCATGTAGATATATTCTCATCTTGGTAGCTAATCCTGGTGATTCCACTAAAAATCTCTCTCCTTCATTTGATGATGACAGACAACTTTTGGTGCTAATAACTTCACTATTCTTTATGATGGTTGTAAGGTGTATTTTGAGGTATCAGTCCACAAAAGGCATCTTATTGTGGGAAATGCAGCCAGATTGTTCTCCAGATGTCATTGTCAGAAAGAAAACACTGAAGTCTAATTAAAATGCAGCATACATTGTATCACTTAGGCTTTATAATAACTATTTCCAATAACTATCTCCAATAACTAGAGACAAAAAGACTTACTGATTATCTCCACACCCTCTAGACAGCCTTATGTTTATTTTTAAATGTTGAAAGGCACGGCAAGTGAACATGCAAGAACCCAGTCATATCTCCTTTAAATGCACAGTATCCACTAATTAATTCATAATAAATATTTCAGAAAACCTGTTAACTCCTAGGTAGCTTATGAAGATGAAAGAATTTTTTCCCCTTCTGGAGAAAAAGTGACCAAAATGTTAGAACCAACTCCTAGTAAGAAAGAGTCAATATAATGTGTCAGTAAGATGCTATAGTTTGCAGTATGATAACTATAATCTTCCTTTATCTTTCTATTCCTAATCTGGAGCTACAATAGATAGGTGAATTGGGTGTATGGGTGAGACATAAGCTGTTACTTTCTGCTCTAACGATGATAAATGTGTTTTCTAGTCTGGGCTTTGCACTATCTTCTTCCCATTACACACATACACACACAGGCATGTGCAAAAAATCAGATGCCACATAGATGGTCACTCAAATTCCTTGTTTTTTTTTTAATTATAAAGACATTTAAGTAATTTCACTTACCTCCTTTATATTTTTGAAAACAATTCAAGAAAGACAAAATATATTAAAGAAACCATACTAATTAAGAAATACAAAACATACTTTTGAATTCTATATTACAAAAAATTAAAGAGGAAAAAATGAAAGTACACGCCTGTGTACATATATGTGTATATGTATGCATGTCCATATATATATACATATATAACAGAGATGGATAGATGCTGAGGGAAAGAGAAAACGAGGCAGAGGGTCACAGAAGAAAATCCACAGAAGTACAAGTAAAGAAAATAATTAGAAATCCAGAAACCTACAGAGAGGGGCAACAGCCTGAAGGCCTTTGACCTTCCTATTCACCTGGCCTGAGAACATCAGAGTAGGTGAGCGGCTCCTATAACCACCCTTCAGTACACCCTGCAGTACTTCAGCTGCATCATTTGGCAATCATCCTTTCTCCAAGACAAAAATAATTGTTCTCCTTTTATCTACAAATTTAAAATGGGGAATTTTGAAAGACTTGTTCTACTCAGGAATTAAAATTCACTAAAGGCTGAGATCAACTCCACAGGCCCTAGGCTCCCCAGACCTGTTGTCTGGGGCTCTTGCATATGCAGTGTTTCCCCTCCGCTGTTTGTTGTTGTTGCCTTGTTATTGCTCTAATGGCCACCGCCTACATACCTGGGTAAAAGCATTCTCTCGAGATCTGCAAGTGAGAACTACATGTATAGTTTGGCCCCTTTATGCTTGTGTTTCTTCAGAATCCTGCATATTGCAATCCCCTCTCTAGCTGCAGATGAACATAACAGACCTAGACAGGATAGGGTATCCCCAGTACTTATCAAAGTACCTTGTCTGTGGTAGGTGCCAAAACAATATTTTAGGAATATTAAACAAATTAGGAGCTGTACTTTTCTCCTTTTGAGATGGAGTCTCACTCTATCACCGGGGCTGGAGTGCAGTAGCCGGATCTCGGCTCAATGCAACTTCCGCCTCCCAGGTATAAGCCACTCTCATGCCTCAGCCTTCTAAGTAGCTGGGACTACAGGCGTACACCACCACTCCTGGATAATTTTTTTTTTTGAGACGGAGTCTAGCTCTGTCCCCCAGGCTGGAGTGCAGTGGCGCGATCTCGGATTACTGCAAGCTCCGCCTCCCGGGTTCACGCCATTCTCCTGCCTCAGCCTCCTGGGTAGCTAGGACTCAGCCGCCATCGCGCCCAGCTAGTTTTTTGTATTTTTACTGGAGACTGGGTTTCACCGTGGTCTCGATCTCCTGACCTTGTGATCTGCCCGCCTCGGCCTCCCAAAGTGCTGGGATTACAGGCGTGAGCCACGGCACCCAGCCTAATTTTTGTATTTTTAGTAGAGATGGGATTTCACCATGTTGGCCAGGCTAGTCTTGAACTCCTGACCTCAAGCGATGCTCCTGCCTCAGCCTCCCAAAGTGCTGGGATTATAGGCATGAGCCTCCGCTCCCAGCTGTACTTTTCATTCCCACTAAAATACAAACCATGCAACACACAACGATTTCTGGTATTTTATATTCCAGATCCTATTAATTTATGATGTTCTCAACCAAAGCTGCCTACATTATATTATGTTGATTAGTTCTTGAGATAAGCTTGGATTTGAGAGCATTTGATACTCTCAAATATTTTTAAAGCACTGATTTTTTAGGAATGTAATTGTACTTTGTTCTGCAAATATTTTGAACTTATTCTCACTTAAAACTAGAATGCTTGGGCCGGCCACAGTGGCTCACGACTGTAATCCCAGCATTTTGGGAGGCTGAGGCGGGTGGATTGCCTGAGGTCAGGAGTTCGAGACCAGCCTGGCCAATATGGTGAAACCCCATCTCTACTAAAAGTGCAAAAAATTAGCTGGGTGTGGTGGTGCATGCCTGTAATCCCAGCTACTGGGCAGGCTGAGGCAGGAGAATCGCTGGAACCCAGGAGGTAGAAGTTGCAGTGAGCTGAGAGAGCATCACTGTACTCCAGCCTGGGCAACAGAGCCAGACTCCATCTCAAAACAAAAACAAACAAACAAAAACTAGAATGCTTGAACATCCTATCTTGGGGGCAAAAAAAGGTAACCTGATAACCTGAATGTAACATGTGTTTCACAGGAATTTGTAAATACGTGTCCTAAGTCATTGATGTGAATGTAGATACCGGAAGATAAAATGAACACATTTGTATCTCAGAACTCTTGCTATAACCCAAAATGTATTATTAGCCATCAGTTCCATTTTCAAGCTTCAACGCAACTTTTCTTGGCAAAGGATTTTATTTAAGTGCTTTTTTTAACCCTCTCTGAAAGCTGTTCTAATATAAGATTTAAGATTGAGGTGTAGTAATGGCTTTCACTGCTTTTTTTTTCCTGCCAACCACGAGTATCCACATGGGAGATTAAGGAATGAACTGGAAAGGAGCCAGAATATGACTTTTCCATTCTTCCTGCCTCCCTCATCTTTCTCTATATTTATCTCACCTCTGTTCAGCTTTCAAGGTGAAATGAGGATGTGAGAAGGGCAGATGGATGGTGCCTGGATGGCAGTGAGTCAAATAACAGCAGAACTCTGAAGACAATGATCTTTCATTCACTGTTTCTACAGTTAAATTGCTTTTTAGGATTCTGTGTTTCCTATAATACCTGGAATTTTAAAACACATGTTTAACTGGCTTCATATATGAGAAAGTTCAAAATGTTAATGGCTTTACATTAAAAAGTGTATCTCACTAAAAATAATAATAGAAAAGCATGAAAATAGGCAGTCTAGGGCAGGTCTGGTCACTCCATTCCATGATCTTCAGAACTAAGTTCTTTCTATCCATCATCTCTGCCATCTTCACATGTCTCTCAGTCACCCAGATTAGCTGATGAAGCTCCAGACATCATATCTGTATTCCAGGAAGCAGGAAAGAAGAAAGGAAAGAGGGCTTTTCAGATGCTCCTCTAGCAACTTTATCTGGTTTCTTATTGACACCAAGCCACCAGAAAAATGTAAGTTTTTACTCGGGCATACTATAATCTGAAATATAATTAAAGTTTTATTAGTAAGGAAGAAGGGAGAATGAATATTACGTAGGCAATTTTAAGTCTCTACCACATTTCTAAACTCCACTCCCAACACACTTAAGGCTGCCATGTTGCACAATTCTAGTTGCTATCCACATTATAGTCTATGAGCACAGAAGTAGAAATATTAGATGCATTCACCTAGTACAGATACCTTTCCCAAAGGAACGTATTTATATATATATATATATATATATTCAACATCAGAAATAATTGATAATAACTGGTCTCACGCAATGGAATAGTTTCTGAAATGAAGTTTTAATATATACATATTGAACAAGCATAAATAGCCATCAGATATGACTGGCATGATTCTGAAGATATCTGCCATTCTTCTATCACTAGCCAGTTGGTGAAACAGAATTTTGTGTCTCATTATAATATTTCTCATCCTCTCACTCGCAGCAGATGAGACTAAAGTCTCTCCTCTTGGTGCCTTGATAATTTTTGTCATTTAATTATTTATATGTATCTCATTATATATTTATCACTTACCTGTGTGACATTTGGACTGGAAAGCTCCTGAGGAAAATAGAATAAATCTTAAAGTCACAGTTCTCTGAAGACCCACAGATGCACCCCCAAAAAAGAATTACTCCTTCAGAGGGGCAAGTACTGTTTTCTCTGGTTTAGAGGTTTTAAAAATAAAAGTCTAGTGATGTTTGTTGCCATGGATCTGGCTTGTGGGGCAGCCAGCCTGAGAGATGTAGGAGAGAAAGAATGTCCCAATGGTGTACAAGCTCCTGGAGTTCCTGTCATCTCCTGCCCTTCCTTCAGTGAGCTCATAGTTTTTTTAAGCTAATGTGAGTTCATTTTATTTGTTGTTATTGTTACTTGGAACTAGAGACCTGAATAATATAGCATGGATAATCATGTTGTAACACTATGACATCATATTCTTGTATCTCTGGGTGAAAATGCTCTTTCTCTAAAGGTCATTAGCCAGATTTGGACCAAAACTATCCAGATTGTTACTGTCCCAAACCTCCCAAATTTCCAGGAATTTGAGGCTACCTTGAGATATACTCATGCTCCATGGTATCTAGGAGGAATTATCATAGATAATGGACATTTTCCATTTCTAGCTTGAGACTGGAAATGTCAGTCTACCGTCAGAGATACAAAACTGAGTCAGATACGGAGAAGAGCTTTCTGTGATAGGAGAGGGGTTACAAGACTCAGACTAAGCTTATAAGATGTAGGTGTAACATATAAAGAGCACTCACATGCTTTGGAAGAGTTTTACTCTTCTGTGAGACTTTTTCAGTCCAAAGCACAGTAATGAGAATCATAACCAAATTTGAAAATATAGGCCCCATTCTGAAAGTTAATGAGTTTCTTGAGGCTTAAGCAACAATACCACATCTCTGATTGCATAGAAAGGGCACAAATTCATTGCCCAGGTACTCAATCAAAGAAGTCACAGGTTATCTAAAGTACGGTAAAATCCGGCATCTTCTCTCACTGGTGACATTTCCATTAACAGGTTACATTATTTTAGGGTTTGTGTTTCATCCCCATTCCTATTTTCCTCCTTACCTCACAGTCAGTTGCTAATAAATAATAAAATGAGCAAAGCCAGATAGCAAGAAAGAGAAGCAGAGAAGCAAATGGCATGAATAACGCCAAACAACACAGACTTACCCTGAGTAATCAAGAGCTGCTGATTTGCAAAATTATAGTGCATCCTAGAGAGCCTCTTGCTTTCCAAAGGCTGCAAACTCTACAGTAATTACCTAATCAATAAGCACAATCCCCTTGCATTGAGCAGATTTGCAATTTTCAGGCAGAGAAATGAGAAATAGAGTCAGTGAGGGAATTGCTTTATTAAGAAATCCTTCCATGTGTACAGGGTTTTATAGCTGACGGTGAACTTCACATTCATTATCTTGTTGTATTAGCCAGCAAACCCTGTAAGATAGTTAGAAAAGATATAGTTATTCACACCCAATGGAAGAGCAAACTCAAACTCACAGATATTCTCTAGGTGGCCCTAATTCATACATCTGGGAAGTCTTAGAGATGGGACTTTAAACCAGGACCTATATTCCTAGTTCAGGAGCCTTTCTTATTAAATCGTCTGGCCTGAGGATCAGGAGCATTTGGCCCTTAGGATCACTCCATTTTTTTTTTTTTTGGTAAGGTATTTCCTCTGATGATTTGATTAGCATATGACATTTACAGAAAATTTATAACACAAAGCAGATACAACTCACTCAAAACTGGAAATTGAATGCTAAAATAGTTTATCATGAACTTTTCTAACTTTTTTTGTTGTACAACCAAGAATAATAATTGTGGACATAATAAATATGCTAGACACTGATCCAAGTATTTTATACATGTTACCTTAATTAATCTTTATAGTAACCTTTTGAAGGAAGTGCCATTATCTTCATTTTATCAATGAAGAAACTGAGGCACAGCAGGGTTAAGAAACTTGCCCAACATCACATAGCTACTGTGTGTGATTTAAGCTGATATGAGTTTATTTTTTTGTTACTTGGAACTAGAGACCTGAATAATATAGCACGGATAATCATCATGTTGTAATACTATGACATCATATTCTTAATTTCAATCATGCTCTTAATTTCAATGATAAATAAACCTCCAACTACAAACACACATGCACACACACACACATAAAAATATACAAATTTGGGACCATGTTCTTCATTTCTTTGGAAAGTTCTTTTTTTGCTTGTATATATATATATGTCTTGCATATTTTTACATTATTCATCTGCAGCCAAAAAGTTAATATATTCCTTGGCTTCAACTCTCAGTGGCTCCATTACCAATAGGTCATCATACAAGTTCTTCTGCAGGGCACATGAGGCCTTGAGTAATCCAGCTCATTTATACTTGGAAACCTGCCAGTTACACAAAGGAAAAATCCCTTACCCATGCTGTTTTCTACACTCTGGATTTTGTTAGTTCTTTTCTCTGGAATGCTTTCTCATTTCTCTTCCTCAGTTTAACCTCTGTTAATTTTTTAAGACTCTGCTTGGGAGCCATTTCCTCCAGAAAGAATTTCTTCTGCAACTCCATCACACTGTGAACGGAAATAGGTAAGCCTGATCTGGGCTGTCCCATGGTCCCCTTAGGACGAAGCGGCAGCTTAGGCATTCCTCAAGTGTTTGAAATAAATCCTTTCAAGGAAAAAGCCTGTCTAGACACTGCATTTGAAGTATGCCCAAGGCTCCCATTATGGAATCTAATTCTACTCTTGAGTGACCTTGTGAAGTCTTAAAGGAATCTTGAATAAGAATTTACTTGGATTAGAAGAGATTCCTGGAAGTGGGCAGCTGGTGACAGTCCCTTTTTGTTCATCTCCCCTCATCAGCCTGCCAAGTTTCCTGGTACAGAGCCAGTCTATGATTTAGAAGACTTTTCAAAGAGGTTTACTTCCCGTACAGCTGTGACTGCCAATAATTCTCTTTAGCTTCTTGCTTAGATTAGTGAGAATGCAAATTCCCTTTGTGGTAATACTGCCTTTATGAGTTTCTATATCTTAGTATGAAATAACAGTCTAGAAGAAGTTTCAGAAAAGGAAGGGGAAAATAACAGGACATTCTGAATTCTGCTGAAGGCTGACCCTCATTAGATGCCACCCTTAGAGTTGCAGCCACCAGTCCTAGGGAAGCGACCCTGGGTTACCTGGGCCTGGAAACCCACCAGAATTTCCGCAACATGAGGGTAATCCCTACGCCTTCGCCTACACGGCCAGTCAGAGCAGCTAGACAGTACCCAGAGGATCATGTCTTGGCTATCTAATGGGACCTGCTCAGAGGGTGACATTGCCTCCTCCTTCAGAACTCACATAGGGATTTCCCCTGCATCCCACACTGAGACCTGAATACTTCCAAGTGCAGTTTTAACAATCCATTATTGTCTGGAGGATTTGTTGGTTGTGAAGGATGCAGTGGCTAAGATGATAAGCAATATGTCTTTCTCTCTTATGACTCCTTTGTAGGTAATGGAACGTTACTTATTTAAATAGTATCTCCATCTTTATGAAGGGAATAGAGTATATTACTATTTTTTTTACCTTAACATCCTGTCCAAAATCATAGTAGCCTTGTTACAGAAATTATTTATTTCTCTTACACAGATCTTTGTTTCAAGATGCATCACTGAAGCAGCTTATAGAAACTAGCATCCGAAATAACCTAATCCTCAAATCTAATATCATTTCAGTAATGGAAGGACCTTGGACCGACAGAGGCTACGGTTAGAATTAAGGTGTCTGGGATGATATTCAGTTTTCTTATAAAGGCTGTAATGATCAAAATCAAATCACTTCACTGCTGAGTTTCTATTTCCTCCTTAGAAAAACAGAATCTCCCTCCTATATCCAAGTGCTGATGGACAGCAGTTGACAAATATCCCCAAGGTGTTGAAATTATATGGTTGCCTTTTCTAGCAGCAACTTTCTTAGTAAATGGTTATTAGGGGCTCAGTGTGGCTAAGGTAAAATTGCCTTTCATCTATTTCTTCCTTGCTTTCCAGATAATCCATGGCTAAAATTAGTAATGCTTAGTTCAGTAAAAAATACTGTTACAGCAGGGAGCCATGGAAACGGTGTTGGAGCCACTTCCCCTTCAGGGAGCTGCCTTTTGCAGGATATGACTTATTGCTGATCAAATGAAACAACTCACTGCATTTGAAGCTGGGGTTTGAAATTAGTTAAAAGCACAGGCAAATCTTTCAAAAGCACCATCCTTCCCGTTTACCTTTTCTTCTTTCATTCCATCCAGGAAAGAAAAATATATCTCAAATTAAGTGTTGAATTTTGCTTTTGAATACAGTATAAGAAGATTAATCTACTGAACCACAATCCTGCATTTGAGGTGTCTTTTTGGTAGTTCTAGTGGACAATGATGTTAAAGTCAATTAATGCCTTCCTCCATACATTATTTTATAGTTTATAAAAATAGCTTCCCTGTGCACTGCCACTGAAGTCTTAGGATAACATCTCAGAGGTGGAGAACATGATGAGAAAACTTCCAATCAGATAAGGAAACAGGCTCAGCCAGGCTTGTTGACTCAGCTTGTGACAGGAGGAAATAAGAGGAAAGTTTACATCTATCACCTGTGATTCCATCTTCTGATCTCCTTGTGACTGGGGTACCAAACTGATGTGATTGAGGGTGGGAAAGCTTCAGATAAGTTGAACTGACTCTCCATGGCCAGAATTGTAACTGCTTAAGTCTATGTTTGGGAAACGTTCAGCTTTGCTGTGGTCAACCTCCCTGAATCTAGTTTGGGAAACGTTCAGCTTTGCTGTGGTCAACCTCCCTGAATCTACCAGGGTCTCCCCTACCTTAGAATGCAGAGCCCTCCTGATGCCCTCTGTGAAGAAGCCAATATTGGGATGCTACATTCTGATCTGTTTGTCCTTTGTCCAAAGGACTCTTCCTCCGAATCTTTATTTTCCTCCAATTTCCACCACCCCTGTTTATCTGCATTCACCCCTTTCCTCGTGGTCTCTGCTCCTCTGAGAAAGGTATTTAAGAAGTTAATTCATGTAAATATGTTCACAAAGCCTAATGAATTAATGGATCTCAGGACGGAGACTTCTGCATCTTAACAGAGACCCTAATTGCTTTGGCTTGACTTTGGGCTCCTTAATGCAAGTTTGATCAACTTCACCAAGGTCAGGTGTGTCAAAAATAAAATGAGATCAAGATAGAAAAATGTTTTAAGTTTAGCGTGCATACAAAAGAATAGTTCTGGAATTAGGATACTTCAAGCCAAAGTGATATGAGGCCCCACCGACAGCAGTTGCAGTCCAGTTTAAAAAGGGTGAAGGAAGAAGTATTTTGATCTTTTTCTTGATTGGCTGTTATGTATTAACAGGTTTTTAAAGGCAAGCAGAGCTGTTTAAGCTGATTCATCTGTAGAAGATTGGTTTAATTTCATTGAATTATGCTAACAATGATAAAAAGTTTATGTTTTGCATTTTATTTCTAATCAGAGCTAGCATTTTGGAGAGATCAGGACAGTTTAAGATTTGGCTATGTGACTATGGGCAGTTGGTTTGGGGATATATGTAAACTGTGGCCTCCATTTTTATTTTCCTTTAACAGGAGTCAGACCCCAATGTCCTCAGGTAGGGCCACAATGGGACTTGAAGGGTGATAATTTTAGGGAAAATGGGCATTTAATAAACAATTATTGTTGAAAATGTTTCTCTTTTGCGGTTCGTTCAGTAGTGCATCCTCAGGAAACTGCAGCTTATATTAGTCAAAGGATTTAATATTATTTTAATCCTTATGATCATTGGAATTTCTCATGCAGGTTTCCTGCCCTCTCACCACTTTACTCCCCACCCCCATCCTAAATGCTGCTGTAGCTTCCCTGGAACCTCTGGGGCCAGAGTGGGAATTCTGACTGCTGCAGCCACTGCAGTCATACTGTATTAGTCCATTTTCACGCTGCTGATAAAGACATGCCAGACACTGGGAAGAAAAAAGAGGTTTAATTAGACTCACAGTTCCACATGGCTGGGAAGTCCTCAGAATCATGGCAGGAGGTGAAAGGCACTTCTTACACGGTGGCAGCAAGAGAAAATGAGGAAGATGCAAAAGTGGAAACCCCTGATAAAACCATCAGACCTCACGAGATTTATTCATCGCCACAAGAACAGTGTCGGGGAAACCGCCCCCATGATTCAAATTATCTCCCACCGGGTTCCTCCCACAACATGTGGGAATTATGGGAGTACAATTCAAGATGAGATTTGCATGGGGACGCAGAGCCAAACCATATCACACACCATGTGTGTGAAGAAAGCCAGGGGGCTTTCTTCTTGCCCCTGATGCCTGCCCACAGAGGTCCTTCATTGAATCCATGAGCTATGCAGTGCTTCATGAGGTTGAGAAGGAAAAGTACTCACACAGTGTGGTTTTCTTGTCCCAGGGTGTATCCGATATTGTCACATTGGGTTTTGTTTCCATTCAATAGATAAGATAGATTTTTCAAAATGATTTTGATGAGCTTTCAAAATTTTTGTCATTATCACATGCTCATGTGGCTATTCTCCACCTTCTGTTCTCAAAGCAGGAGGACAACTAGTATCGTGAAAGGCTCTTCTCAGATGAAGTCATTCATAATAAGCTGCAAGAGAAGGTGGTCAGGCAGCATAGTCCTCACTGCCAAATGCACTGTGTACAACAGGGTAGAGAAGACAACCACACACATGACTTACATTTCTCTGCCAGAAATGGCTTATTCTGACTATATGACCTTAATGGCTTCTTATTTTGCGAAATCTTCCTTGTGTCTCTCCCACCCTCCATTCTGCTGTCTGGGCTCCCACAGTATCCTATACTCACCCCTAAGGTCTTACCAACTGTCTTATATTTGTCCTTTTTCTTAGCTTCTTCCTGAGAGGAATAAGTGTTTATTTATTATCTTTATAATCCCAATTTCTACTATGATAGCTACTGAATGAGTTTAGACTAAAGGCTTGCATGCAAATATGGATGATGAATACATCCCATCTCACATGTTAATTCTCATCAGCTGAAAGTGGCTGCCTAATAATAGTGCAGCAGTTGATTACTAATGCCTGGCATGGGCAGGGTCTGGGGTCCTGGTGGCTCTAGTCTAGGGGTAGATGCATACCGTCTCTAAATTAAAGAATGCATGGCACATTATGAACTCTGGCATACCATGACTTTTTCATATCTGGCCCATCTTAAAAGGACTATATTTAAAAGTCTGGATGGTTGTAGATTCAGAAGGCTACTCTGCTTACATTTTCATCTTTTTTCCTCTATTCCTAATACAGAGGTTCTTAGGTGTCTATAAACAGAGTAATCTTGGATAAATTCTTTAGAAAAAAGTGCAGCCCTGCAATACACTTTTTGAAAATTCTTGCCTCTTCAGTTGAAATATTGTGAAATAGGACAAAATATGAATAAAACATTGTGAAATGTTTCACATTTTAGATATATTGAATTCCATATCCCAAGAAAAAAAACTACAAAGTTTTGAGGGTTTTATTTCTAAGAATGTGATATCTAATTTCTACATCTGAAAATATATTAGGTTCCTGTATTACCTCATATTTGCTATCATAATAAAAATATTAAATATTAACATATTAATATACATAAATAGTAATATATAGTTTATAACACATGTATATTGCTTTAAATGTATATAAACACATATATATTGCTTTTTATTAAATAAATGATTGGTACATGTATTTGATTATGTGTTATGTTTCTGGTAGACATCTGGCAAAACTGGTATATTATGAACGTTTACGTTTCTTTCAACTGAAATGCATACATAATTAGCTTATATATCTAACCCAGAAAAGTGACTGTTTTTCTCATTTAAGGAAATAAATCATTACTGATGACTCTATTAACAATGAAAATCCAATAATAGCATTTATGAAATATAAAATTGCTGTTAAATAAGGTAATATAGAAGAATGATTGTCTGTGGTAAAATGGCCTGGTTCTAAAGGTCTTAATCGGCATGAGGAAATGAATAAAGTTACTATGCTTGATGTATGAATGCTCACCCCCTTTTGAAGCTCCAAGAAACATCCATACTGGATCAAATTCAATATTCATTAATTTTTTTGGCTATGGCAGAGACAGTTAGCGATCTCCCAATAACTATTCCCACCTTCTTGTAGCAGTAGAGCTCTCAAGTTTCAGCTGATCATATGCATTTTCCAGCTTCCATTTCAGCTAGATGTGATCATGTGACTAAATTCTGACTAATGGATTAGGAAGAGAAGTGATGTTTACAGTTGGCAGTTGTGTCTTCCACTTCCTTCTTCCTCTGTCCACTAGCCAGGATGTGAAGAGTTTGCACTGGGAACCTGAGACATCATCTCAGACCAAAGGGGAATCCTGTACATTGACAACAAACCTGTGAGATAGAAAAAGCCTGGGTCCCTGATATTATGGAGCTTCCATGTCAGTCCTGGCCTGCCTATGCTTAGATTATCATATGTGTGGGAGAAAAACTTCTCTCTTGTTTCAATCACCAGTTTTTGTTTCAAAAACCAAACCATTTGACTTTGGTTCTATCTTAACTCTTCCAGTAGCTTCTTTCTGTCATTCTTCCTAGTGAGATCACCAAATTGAGGGTGTTTTTCCTGTAGTGGGGGCAGCTTTGGAAGACTATATCAAGGGAATGGAAAAGATGGGTCCTGAATCACAAAGTCCAAGTAACATCAACAGACTGGTAGTTAGTTGCGATCTCCCAGCTCACTTTACAACTGGGATGGGGTGATTGGGATTAAGGGCTTTCTTACAAGATACATTTGGGATTGAATACTGAGTATGCCTTGGAATCTGTCTTTATTGGCTAATTTTATTGGCTGTAACAGAAATGGTAGGTTTTTGCCCTAAATCAACTTCCCCCTCTTTTATAAATAAATAATAAAGCCTCCAAGATTTTTCTGGGCTCATGCCACTCAAAGTTTGCATTTTCCAACTTCCCTTTCAGTAGCCATATGACTAGGGTTGGCTTCATGAGCCTGAAACCTCTGCAGTCACACAGCGTTCCCCACTCAGAAGGGTACCACTCAGAAGGGCATCATACTTGGTTTAATGCTCTGCTATTACTGGCTTGAAATTCTTAATAATTTTTGAACAAGGGTCTTTGCATTTGAATTATGTACTGAGACCTCTAAATTATGCAGCTTGTCCTACATGTGCCTAATGGAATGTGAATGGGACCTTGGAACATTTGTTTAGTATGGAGCCTGCATTTTCTCATCTAATATGGGAACATATACATAGATTTATGTATTATATATTATATATAAAATGGGGATTTATATATATGAAATTAAATGAAATAAAAGTATAGTAGGAGAATACATGTCACATAGTAAGTAGTCAATAAATGCAGACTTTTTAAACTGAGACAAGCCAATTTTTTCCCACAATCACTATGATCCCATGACACTAAACCAAACTCCTATGCAAACTTGAGCATATCCCTAATCTGGTGGAGGATAAAGATATAAAGAGTAATATCATGTATATATTTTGCCTATGAATAAAACAATTAGATAATCATTTCCTTCCCAGTACAGTGCCCCAGATGTTAGGGAATCCAAAAAATAGGAAGGAGACTCAGAGAGAACTTACAAGCTAAAAGGTGAGCCAGAAACACACATATATAGATGTAGTACAGGGTATGGGTGGGTTGCAGTTATAGTATACTACGACTTTGGGAGAAAGGAGTGTCTGGGAGAGTGACCTCATGGATGGCTGTGTCATAGGCTCAGGCAAGAGATACGTGATACATCTAGGACATTTCTGTGGGCAGAATCAAGGGGATTCAGCCATTAGTCTACCTTGACCTGAAATGTGCAGGCTTTAAAAACCTCATTTCTCCAGAAATCAGGTTTTCTTAGAGAAAACATCACCTAGGACAGGGAGCAATGAAGAAAAGTTGGACGGAATGATGAGGCCTGAAGATGGGAGCTGAAGGAAAAGGCTATCAGTAAGGCAAACATTGAGAAGATACTGAGAAAGGGATTCTAGAAAAGCGAGCTACATGAGCCTCAGCTCCTACACTACAGCCAAATAAACATCCTGTCTACACAGAGATGCCTCCTTCCCCAGTGACTCAAGATAGACACATTAAGCAGCTGACTGTGGACTCTGCTGCAATGAACATCCTGAAGGAAGCACAGTAAGAGGAAGGAAAATGGAAATTATAACACTAGTAATACTAAGCACCTGGCATTTAATCGTCACAAGAACCTTATGAGACAGATACCATTATCATTTCCATCTTCTGAGATTGCATAGCCAGTTCCTGAAGGAGCTGGACCTGAGCAGAGAGTTGGCTGACTTCCAACCTGTGTACTTCACTGCATTATTATACATTATTCCCATCTTTAAGCTACAGTATATGTGAGAGAAATCCTCTTATTTTATGGGCTTTAATAGTGGAAAACACGAGTTTCCAAGTGACCAAAATGAACAGGTTGAAGATATATTTAGTTGGAGTATTAGTTTGAGGCAGGGATGTTTCATGCCAGTCTTATCCTGAAATGGTCCTTAATAAAAGGTGCTATAGTTTGCATGTTTGACCCCTCCAAATCTTATGTTGAAATTGTATCTCCAGTGTTGGAGGTTGGGCCTAATAGGCTGGAGGTTTGGGTCATAGGGAAAGATTCCTTATGAATACATTAATGCCTACCCTCTCTGGATGAGGGGGTGGGAGGATAAGTGATTTCTTACTTTTATTAGTTCCTGTGAGAACTGGTTGTTAAAAAAGAGGCTGCCTCGTCCCCTACCACTCTTTGTTGTTTCCTCTCTCACCATATGATCTCTGCATATAGCCCTTCACCTTGTGCCATGAGTGAAAGCAGCCTGAGGCTTTCACCATATTCCCAGTCTTCCAGCCAGAAGAATCATGAGCCTAGTAAGCCTATTTTCTTCACAGCACGTCTTGCTATTCTGATTTCAGACAAAACAAACTTTAAAGCAACAATGATATAAAAGAACAGAACTGCATAATGGTAAAGGGTTCAATTCAACATGAAGATACACACACGCACACACACACACACACACACTCAACACTGAAGCACCTAGATTTATAAAACAAGTTTGTAGAGACTTACGAAGAGGCTTAGATAACCATGAAGTAATAGTGGGAGACTTCAACACCCCACTGACGGTATTAGATCATCAAGGCAGAATCCTAACAAAGATATTCATGACCTAAACTTTACACTCGACCAAATAAACCTAACACACATCTCCAGAACACTCCATGCAATAACAACAGAATACACATTCTTCTCATCTGCACATGGCACATACTCTAAGATTGACCACATGTTCAGCAATTCTCAACAAATTCAAAAAACCTGAAATTATATCAACCACCCTTTCAGACCACAGTGCAATAAAAATAGAAATCAACACCAAGAAGAGTTTTCAAAACCATACAATTAAATGGAAATTAAGCAGTCTGCTCCTGAATGACTTTGGTTAAATAATGAAATTAAGGCAGAAATCAAGAAACTCTTTGAAAATAATAAAAACGAAGATACAACATACCAGAACCTTTGGGACACAGCTAAAGCTGTACTGAGTGGAAGGTTGATAGTGCTAAACAGCCACATCAGAAAGTTAGAAAGATCTCAAATTAATAACCTAACATCACACCTAGAGGAACTAGAAAAACAAGAGCAAATCAACCCCAAAGCTAGCAAAAGAAAAGAAACAACTGAAATCAGAGCTAGACTGAACACAATGGAAATGAGAAAAATCATACAAAAGATCAATGAAATCAAAAGTTGGTTATTTGAAAAAAGAAATAAGATAGACCACTAGACAGGCAAATAAAAAAGAGAGAGGATGCAAATAAGCACAATTAGAAATGACAAAGAGGACAGTACCACCAATCCCCTAGAAATGCAAAAATTTCTCAGAGACTGTTATGAACCTCTTCATGCACACAAACTGGAAAACCTAGAATAAACTGATAAACCCCTGGAAATATACAACTTTCCAAGATTGAACCAGGAAGAAATTGAAACCCTGAACAGACCAATAACAAGTTCCAAAACGAGATCAGTAGTAAAAAAAATTACCAACTAGAGAAAGTCCTGTACCAGACAGATTCACAGCCAAATTCTACCAGATGTATAATGAAGAGCTGGTACAAATTCTACATAAACTATTCCGAAATTCAAGGAGAATGAGGTCCTCCCTTACTCATTCTATGAGGTCAGCATCATTCTGATTCCAAAACCTGGCAGAGACACAGTGAAAAAAGAAAACTTCAGTCCAATGTCCCTGATGAACATAGATGCAAAAATCCTCAACAAAATACTAGCAAACCAAATCCAGCAGCACATCGAAAAGGTAATCCACCACAATCAAGTAGGCTTCATCCCTGGGATGCAAGGTTGGCACAACATATGCTAATGATCAATAAATGTGATTCATCACATAAATGGAACTAAAACAAAAAACTATATAATTATATGAATAGACACGGAAAAGGCTTTTGATAAAATTTAAAGTCCTTTCACGGTAAAACTCTCAAGAAACTAAATATTGAAGGAATATACCTGAAAATAATAACAGCCATCTATTACAAACCTACAGTCAACATCATACTGAACACATAAAAGCTGGAACCATTCCCCTTGAGAGCCAGATACAAGATAAGGATGCCCACTGTCACCACTCCTACTCAACATAGTACTGCAAGTGTAGCCAGAACAATCAAGCAAGAGAAAGAAATAAAGGGCATCCAATTAGGAAAAGAGGAAGTCAAACTACCTCTTTTCACAGATTATATGATTTTAGGCCTAGAAAACCCCATGGTCTCTGCTCAAAGGCTCCTAAATCTGATAAACAACTTCAGCTAAGTTTCAGAATACAAAATAAATGTAAAAATGCAGTAGCATTTCTGTACACCAACAATGTCCAAGCTGAGAGAGAAATCAAGAATGCAATCCCATTCCCAATAGCCACAAAAAGATTAAAATACCTAGGAATACAGGTACCCAGGGAAGTAAAATATCTCTGCAAGGAGAATTACAAAACACTACTGAAAGAAATCAGAGAAAACACAAACAAATGGAAAAATATCTCATATTCATGGATAGGTACAATGACTATTGTTAAAACAGCCACACTGCCCAAACAAATGTATAGATTCAATGTTATTCCATCACACTATCAATGACATTATTCACAGAATTAGAAAAAAAAAAAAGATTACAAAATTCACTGAGAACCAAAAGAGAGTCTGAATAGCCAAAGCTGAAGCAAAAAGAACAAAATTGGATTCATCACACTACCCGACTTCAAGCTATCCTATAAGGCTACAGCAACTAAAACAGCATGGTACTGGTATGAAAACAGACACATAGACCAATGAAACAGATTCAAGAACACAGAAATAAAGCTGCACACTTACAACCATCTGATCTTTGATATAGATGACAAAAACAAGCAATAGGGAAAGAACTCCATGTTCAACAAATGGTACAGGTATAACTGGCTAACTATACACAGAAGACGGAAACTGGACTCCCACCTTTCACCCCATACAAAAATTAACTCAAGATGGATTAAAGACTTAATGTAAACCTAAAACTATAAGAACCCTAGAAGAAAATATAGGAAATGCTGTTCTGGACATCAGTCCTAGCAAAGACTTTGGGATAAAGACTCAAAAGGCAATTGCAACAAAACCCATGTCAAAAATGGACAAGTGGAACCTAATTAAACTAAAGAGCTTCTGCACAGCCAAAAAAATTAAAAAAAAAAATCAACAAAGTAAACAGACAACCTACAGAATGGGAGAAAATATTTGCAAACTATGCATCTGACAAAGCTCTAATATCCAGAATCTACAAGGAACTTAAACAAATCGACAAGCAACAAACAAACAACCCCATTAAAAATGGGCAAAGGGCTTCTTTCAAAAGAAGACACACACATAGCCAACAATTATATGAACAATGCTCAGTATCCCTAATCGCTAGGCTAATACAAATCCAAGCCACAATGACATGCTATCTCACAACAGTAAGAGTGGCTATCATTAAAGTAAAAAATAACAGATTATAGCAGGGTTGCAGAGAAAAGGCAATATCTATACACTGGTGGTGGGAGTGTAAATTAGCTAAGCCACTCTGGAAAGCAGTCTAGTGATTTTTCAAAAAAACAAAAAACAAAACAAACAAAAACTTAAAGTAGAACTACCATTCAACCCAGCAATCCCATCACCCACCACTGGGTATATATCCAAAGGAAAACAAATTGTTCTACCATAAAGACACAGCATGTGTATGTTTATCACAACACTATTCAAAATAGCAAAGACATAGAATCAACTTAGATGCTCATCAATGATGCACTGCATAAAGAAAATGTGGTACACATACAGCATGGAATACTATGCAGCCATAAAAGAGAATGAAATTATGTCCTTTGCAGTGACACTGATGAAGCTGGAGACCGTTATCCTAAGGAGAACAGAAAACTAAATACTGCATATTCTCACTTGCAAGTTTGAGCTGAAAACTGAGTACTCGTGGACACAAAGAAGTGAACAGTAGACACCAAGGCCTACTTGAGGGTGGAGGGTGATAGTAGGGTGAGGATTGAAAAATTCCTTATCAGGTATTATGCTGATTAGCTGGGTGACAAAATAATCTGTACACAAAACTTCCATGACATGCAATTTACCTATGTAACAAACCAGCATATGTACCCCTGGAACCTAAATTAAAAGTTGGAATGGAAAAAAAAGTACTCTTTTCTTTATAAAGTGCCCAAACTGGGTATTCCTTTATAGCAACATAAATGGACTAAGACAAAAGGCCTCAAAGTGACCAGGTGCAGTGATTCACACCTGTAATCCCAGCAGTTCGGGAGGCTGAGGCGGGCAGATCACCTGAGGTAAAGTGTTTGAGACTAGCCTGGCCGACATGGTGAAACCCCGTCTCTACTAAACATACAAAAATTAGCTGGAAGTCATGGTGTGCACCTGTAATCCCAGCTACTAAGGAGGCTGAGGCAGGAGAATTGCTTGAACCCACGAGGCAGAGGTTGCAATGAGCCAAGATCACCCCACTGTACTCCAGCCTGGGTGGCAGAGCAAGACTCCATCTCAAAAAAGAAAAAAAAAAAAAAAAAAAAGCCTCAAAAAAAACAAACAAAAAAGGCATCCAAGGAATGCCTCCAGAAGTTGACTTTACCATGGTTAAGTCATCCATCCCTTTAACAACATATTGAGAATGTCCTTTGTGTCAAGCGCTGTTCTGAGTACTGGAATACAATGGTGAACAGGAACTTGGCACAGTCTCTATCTTCAAAGACCTTACTTCATCTATTACTTAGGTTGAAGCAGAATTGAGGCCAGTTTACTAAGGACCCCTGTCCCTATTTAGTAGTCTGGAGTTTATTCTGAGGACAATGGAGATTCATTCAAATGCCTGAACTAGATGAGTAACTTGAGATTTATATCACTTACATGTCATGCTAGAAATACTATGGGGAAGGATTGGAGTA